>NW_025728898.1:0-44900 GCF_021461385.2 Schistocerca piceifrons
CGACTGTTTTCAGCTGACGTTTATGAACCAGTAGCTATAATGCGAGGAGGACGTGAAACAGCCTTTCGCAGGGTCAAAACTTGTCGTGACTTTTGCCGAAAAATTCCGTTCCGGTACCGGGAATCGAACCCGGGCCTCCTGGGTGAAAGCCAGGTATCCTAGCCACTAGACCACACCGGACGCGCAAGTTTTACTCGGGGTTTACACCCGGTCCACCCGCTTTCCGTGTCGCACTTTCCCTGTTTGCGAGCATCTTTTCGCGCGCCCATGGCGAGGCGCGCATGGCAAAAGTCACAATTCATTGCTTTATGCCTCGTTGTTACAGCGGTAGGAGGAAAAGCAAAGCTGTAAGTAGTAATATTTATTTACTTATTTCGCAAGTAAATACCTGCTGCCTGTCATCGTACAGCAGGTCATACATTGTGTGACTTTACACGTTATATCGTACGAAATTCAGTATTATTACTAGTACTTTTTTCCTTGAAAATTTCACATAAGAACTGCAAGTAGTAATAACGGGAAGTAAACATTATCACGCTGAGTCGTTGAAGCCTTGAGGATAACAAAGTACAAAGTGTTTTGCTCCTTCGCAAACCCCAGAGCCGTCGATTTAGCTGTGGACGAAAGTAAATTAAATGCCCCGGGTGAGGATCGAACTCACGACCTTAAGATTATGAGACTTACGCGCTGCCTACTGCGCTACCGAGGCAGGTGATCGCCAGGCCTTCTGGAATCTCGGTAAGTACCAAATACCAGTGGTAGAGAGTCTGCACTTCCTGGCTCATTTTTTTCTGTTGCTACACGTGCATTCCCGGCGCGACAGGCAACTTGCGATGCTAGGCCGACGCCAGTATGTACAATAGCGCACAACAGTCCAAACGAGCAGTCGTGCGCGCTGCATGTTTGGTTATTCCCACACGGAAATCCCGCGGTTCATTCTCATGGCTCACGCAGTTCGAGTGCGAAAGACACGCAGCACCACTATCGGAGAAAAAACAAAATGATGCATCGGCCGGGAATCGAACCCGGGCCGCCCGCGTGGCAGGCGAGCATTCTACCACTGAACCACCGATGCTCAGCTAGTTCACAGCTTCCTGGTGCTTTCCGCGGCAGACGTCTGAGGGGAAAGTGGGACTGCCGTCCAGCGCCGTCGCATCCTCTCGAGAGAATGCTACACACGCTGAATCCTGAACTGCACTGCACTGCTTAAAAATGACGCCCGAACGCGATCGCCTAAGTACTCTTGCGGCGCACGCACGCGACGACTCTTGCCAAAGGACGCGAAATGTGCGTAGAGACGCTGTCTGGATGCGCTCGCCTACCCCGTAATGCGCCTACAGCTACGACCACCTTGAGCCGCCGCCGACAGGCGGGAAGCAGACACAGCGCGGCGTGCGCGGACGGAAACCGTGCGGTGGTGGTGTAATGGTCAGCATAGTTGCCTTCCAAGCAGTTGATCCGGGTTCGATTCCCGGCCACCGCAGCCGGCTTTTACTTTTGCGTATGAGTACTTTTGCCACGCGTCTTTAAATTAATGTTTCTTTCCCCCTCTTACTCGCTTTCATGCCACCCTATAGTGTGTGCGTCGATTCCCCTTGAGTCTCGACTTGTCTCGACTTTGCTCAGCTGACGCGAGAGCTGACGCTCTCCAATCGGCCTATATCAAGAGGACAAGCACGCGAAACGACTGAGAGAGGTATGGCGAGGCGGCCACCACATTACTTATGCCTCAAGTAAATACCTGCTGCCTGTTATCATGTATTGTCTGATGTTACATGTTCTGTCAGACAAATTCAGTTTTATTACTAGTACATTTCTTTTTTTTTTTTTTTTTCTTTGTTGAAAATTTTACAACACGCTCCTTCATTTCACTGTGGCCGCACGGCGCGACTTGGCATACCGAGAGGCAAAACGTGGCGCCAGTGCCCTTGACCGAATAGCGCTGCAGCTCCGAAACCGAAGAGGAAAGAGTAATACGAATTGAAACCGTCGGCAGTGCCCTGTGTTCGCAGGCGGTCACCCGCCCAAGCACTGACAACGCCCAGCTTCGCGCAGTAGCGGTGATCGGACGAGAAACTTTGTGTTCACCGTGCTGTGACCAGTGAAGTGTTTTAGCGCGTCCCGACAAGTCGCGTTCTGGTCCCCTATCAGCTCCCACACAATGTGACGACTTCTTTGTTACCATACTTCCCCGCCGAAATCGGCGTTGCCTTTTTGAAAGAGTGAAATCGTAGTGGCCCGTGGGGGGATCGAACCCACGACCTTCGCGTTATTAGCACGACGCTCTAACCGACTGAGCTAACGGGCCTCGGGAATTGCTCTGCGTATTGCCATGTAACATTTCTATGGTAGCAGTCCAACAGTGGACCAGCGTCTCTTCTTCCTTTATTCCGCTGCTCGTAGTAATTTCATTGCGTGCCCGTTTCTCTCGACTGTTTTCAGCTGACGTTTATGAACCAGTAGCTATAATGCGAGGAGGACGTGAAACAGCCTTTCGCAGGGTCAAAACTTGTCGTGACTTTTGCCGAAAAATTCCGTTCCGGTACCGGGAATCGAACCCGGGCCTCCTGGGTGAAAGCCAGGTATCCTAGCCACTAGACCACACCGGACGCGCAAGTTTTACTCGGGGTTTACACCCGGTCCACCCGCTTTCCGTGTCGCACTTTCCCTGTTTGCGAGCATCTTTTCGCGCGCCCATGGCGAGGCGCGCATGGCAAAAGTCACAATTCATTGCTTTATGCCTCGTTGTTACAGCGGTAGGAGGAAAAGCAAAGCTGTAAGTAGTAATATTTATTTACTTATTTCGCAAGTAAATACCTGCTGCCTGTCATCGTACAGCAGGTCATACATTGTGTGACTTTACACGTTATATCGTACGAAATTCAGTATTATTACTAGTACTTTTTTCCTTGAAAATTTCACATAAGAACTGCAAGTAGTAATAACGGGAAGTAAACATTATCACGCTGAGTCGTTGAAGCCTTGAGGATAACAAAGTACAAAGTGTTTTGCTCCTTCGCAAACCCCAGAGCCGTCGATTTAGCTGTGGACGAAAGTAAATTAAATGCCCCGGGTGAGGATCGAACTCACGACCTTAAGATTATGAGACTTACGCGCTGCCTACTGCGCTACCGAGGCAGGTGATCGCCAGGCCTTCTGGAATCTCGGTAAGTACCAAATACCAGTGGTAGAGAGTCTGCACTTCCTGGCTCATTTTTTTCTGTTGCTACACGTGCATTCCCGGCGCGACAGGCAACTTGCGATGCTAGGCCGACGCCAGTATGTACAATAGCGCACAACAGTCCAAACGAGCAGTCGTGCGCGCTGCATGTTTGGTTATTCCCACACGGAAATCCCGCGGTTCATTCTCATGGCTCACGCAGTTCGAGTGCGAAAGACACGCAGCACCACTATCGGAGAAAAAACAAAATGATGCATCGGCCGGGAATCGAACCCGGGCCGCCCGCGTGGCAGGCGAGCATTCTACCACTGAACCACCGATGCTCAGCTAGTTCACAGCTTCCTGGTGCTTTCCGCGGCAGACGTCTGAGGGGAAAGTGGGACTGCCGTCCAGCGCCGTCGCATCCTCTCGAGAGAATGCTACACACGCTGAATCCTGAACTGCACTGCACTGCTTAAAAATGACGCCCGAACGCGATCGCCTAAGTACTCTTGCGGCGCACGCACGCGACGACTCTTGCCAAAGGACGCGAAATGTGCGTAGAGACGCTGTCTGGATGCGCTCGCCTACCCCGTAATGCGCCTACAGCTACGACCACCTTGAGCCGCCGCCGACAGGCGGGAAGCAGACACAGCGCGGCGTGCGCGGACGGAAACCGTGCGGTGGTGGTGTAATGGTCAGCATAGTTGCCTTCCAAGCAGTTGATCCGGGTTCGATTCCCGGCCACCGCAGCCGGCTTTTACTTTTGCGTATGAGTACTTTTGCCACGCGTCTTTAAATTAATGTTTCTTTCCCCCTCTTACTCGCTTTCATGCCACCCTATAGTGTGTGCGTCGATTCCCCTTGAGTCTCGACTTGTCTCGACTTTGCTCAGCTGACGCGAGAGCTGACGCTCTCCAATCGGCCTATATCAAGAGGACAAGCACGCGAAACGACTGAGAGAGGTATGGCGAGGCGGCCACCACATTACTTATGCCTCAAGTAAATACCTGCTGCCTGTTATCATGTATTGTCTGATGTTACATGTTCTGTCAGACAAATTCAGTTTTATTACTAGTACATTTCTTTTTTTTTTTTTTTTTCTTTGTTGAAAATTTTACAACACGCTCCTTCATTTCACTGTGGCCGCACGGCGCGACTTGGCATACCGAGAGGCAAAACGTGGCGCCAGTGCCCTTGACCGAATAGCGCTGCAGCTCCGAAACCGAAGAGGAAAGAGTAATACGAATTGAAACCGTCGGCAGTGCCCTGTGTTCGCAGGCGGTCACCCGCCCAAGCACTGACAACGCCCAGCTTCGCGCAGTAGCGGTGATCGGACGAGAAACTTTGTGTTCACCGTGCTGTGACCAGTGAAGTGTTTTAGCGCGTCCCGACAAGTCGCGTTCTGGTCCCCTATCAGCTCCCACACAATGTGACGACTTCTTTGTTACCATACTTCCCCGCCGAAATCGGCGTTGCCTTTTTGAAAGAGTGAAATCGTAGTGGCCCGTGGGGGGATCGAACCCACGACCTTCGCGTTATTAGCACGACGCTCTAACCGACTGAGCTAACGGGCCTCGGGAATTGCTCTGCGTATTGCCATGTAACATTTCTATGGTAGCAGTCCAACAGTGGACCAGCGTCTCTTCTTCCTTTATTCCGCTGCTCGTAGTAATTTCATTGCGTGCCCGTTTCTCTCGACTGTTTTCAGCTGACGTTTATGAACCAGTAGCTATAATGCGAGGAGGACGTGAAACAGCCTTTCGCAGGGTCAAAACTTGTCGTGACTTTTGCCGAAAAATTCCGTTCCGGTACCGGGAATCGAACCCGGGCCTCCTGGGTGAAAGCCAGGTATCCTAGCCACTAGACCACACCGGACGCGCAAGTTTTACTCGGGGTTTACACCCGGTCCACCCGCTTTCCGTGTCGCACTTTCCCTGTTTGCGAGCATCTTTTCGCGCGCCCATGGCGAGGCGCGCATGGCAAAAGTCACAATTCATTGCTTTATGCCTCGTTGTTACAGCGGTAGGAGGAAAAGCAAAGCTGTAAGTAGTAATATTTATTTACTTATTTCGCAAGTAAATACCTGCTGCCTGTCATCGTACAGCAGGTCATACATTGTGTGACTTTACACGTTATATCGTACGAAATTCAGTATTATTACTAGTACTTTTTTCCTTGAAAATTTCACATAAGAACTGCAAGTAGTAATAACGGGAAGTAAACATTATCACGCTGAGTCGTTGAAGCCTTGAGGATAACAAAGTACAAAGTGTTTTGCTCCTTCGCAAACCCCAGAGCCGTCGATTTAGCTGTGGACGAAAGTAAATTAAATGCCCCGGGTGAGGATCGAACTCACGACCTTAAGATTATGAGACTTACGCGCTGCCTACTGCGCTACCGAGGCAGGTGATCGCCAGGCCTTCTGGAATCTCGGTAAGTACCAAATACCAGTGGTAGAGAGTCTGCACTTCCTGGCTCATTTTTTTCTGTTGCTACACGTGCATTCCCGGCGCGACAGGCAACTTGCGATGCTAGGCCGACGCCAGTATGTACAATAGCGCACAACAGTCCAAACGAGCAGTCGTGCGCGCTGCATGTTTGGTTATTCCCACACGGAAATCCCGCGGTTCATTCTCATGGCTCACGCAGTTCGAGTGCGAAAGACACGCAGCACCACTATCGGAGAAAAAACAAAATGATGCATCGGCCGGGAATCGAACCCGGGCCGCCCGCGTGGCAGGCGAGCATTCTACCACTGAACCACCGATGCTCAGCTAGTTCACAGCTTCCTGGTGCTTTCCGCGGCAGACGTCTGAGGGGAAAGTGGGACTGCCGTCCAGCGCCGTCGCATCCTCTCGAGAGAATGCTACACACGCTGAATCCTGAACTGCACTGCACTGCTTAAAAATGACGCCCGAACGCGATCGCCTAAGTACTCTTGCGGCGCACGCACGCGACGACTCTTGCCAAAGGACGCGAAATGTGCGTAGAGACGCTGTCTGGATGCGCTCGCCTACCCCGTAATGCGCCTACAGCTACGACCACCTTGAGCCGCCGCCGACAGGCGGGAAGCAGACACAGCGCGGCGTGCGCGGACGGAAACCGTGCGGTGGTGGTGTAATGGTCAGCATAGTTGCCTTCCAAGCAGTTGATCCGGGTTCGATTCCCGGCCACCGCAGCCGGCTTTTACTTTTGCGTATGAGTACTTTTGCCACGCGTCTTTAAATTAATGTTTCTTTCCCCCTCTTACTCGCTTTCATGCCACCCTATAGTGTGTGCGTCGATTCCCCTTGAGTCTCGACTTGTCTCGACTTTGCTCAGCTGACGCGAGAGCTGACGCTCTCCAATCGGCCTATATCAAGAGGACAAGCACGCGAAACGACTGAGAGAGGTATGGCGAGGCGGCCACCACATTACTTATGCCTCAAGTAAATACCTGCTGCCTGTTATCATGTATTGTCTGATGTTACATGTTCTGTCAGACAAATTCAGTTTTATTACTAGTACATTTCTTTTTTTTTTTTTTTTCTTTGTTGAAAATTTTACAACACGCTCCTTCATTTCACTGTGGCCGCACGGCGCGACTTGGCATACCGAGAGGCAAAACGTGGCGCCAGTGCCCTTGACCGAATAGCGCTGCAGCTCCGAAACCGAAGAGGAAAGAGTAATACGAATTGAAACCGTCGGCAGTGCCCTGTGTTCGCAGGCGGTCACCCGCCCAAGCACTGACAACGCCCAGCTTCGCGCAGTAGCGGTGATCGGACGAGAAACTTTGTGTTCACCGTGCTGTGACCAGTGAAGTGTTTTAGCGCGTCCCGACAAGTCGCGTTCTGGTCCCCTATCAGCTCCCACACAATGTGACGACTTCTTTGTTACCATACTTCCCCGCCGAAATCGGCGTTGCCTTTTTGAAAGAGTGAAATCGTAGTGGCCCGTGGGGGGATCGAACCCACGACCTTCGCGTTATTAGCACGACGCTCTAACCGACTGAGCTAACGGGCCTCGGGAATTGCTCTGCGTATTGCCATGTAACATTTCTATGGTAGCAGTCCAACAGTGGACCAGCGTCTCTTCTTCCTTTATTCCGCTGCTCGTAGTAATTTCATTGCGTGCCCGTTTCTCTCGACTGTTTTCAGCTGACGTTTATGAACCAGTAGCTATAATGCGAGGAGGACGTGAAACAGCCTTTCGCAGGGTCAAAACTTGTCGTGACTTTTGCCGAAAAATTCCGTTCCGGTACCGGGAATCGAACCCGGGCCTCCTGGGTGAAAGCCAGGTATCCTAGCCACTAGACCACACCGGACGCGCAAGTTTTACTCGGGGTTTACACCCGGTCCACCCGCTTTCCGTGTCGCACTTTCCCTGTTTGCGAGCATCTTTTCGCGCGCCCATGGCGAGGCGCGCATGGCAAAAGTCACAATTCATTGCTTTATGCCTCGTTGTTACAGCGGTAGGAGGAAAAGCAAAGCTGTAAGTAGTAATATTTATTTACTTATTTCGCAAGTAAATACCTGCTGCCTGTCATCGTACAGCAGGTCATACATTGTGTGACTTTACACGTTATATCGTACGAAATTCAGTATTATTACTAGTACTTTTTTCCTTGAAAATTTCACATAAGAACTGCAAGTAGTAATAACGGGAAGTAAACATTATCACGCTGAGTCGTTGAAGCCTTGAGGATAACAAAGTACAAAGTGTTTTGCTCCTTCGCAAACCCCAGAGCCGTCGATTTAGCTGTGGACGAAAGTAAATTAAATGCCCCGGGTGAGGATCGAACTCACGACCTTAAGATTATGAGACTTACGCGCTGCCTACTGCGCTACCGAGGCAGGTGATCGCCAGGCCTTCTGGAATCTCGGTAAGTACCAAATACCAGTGGTAGAGAGTCTGCACTTCCTGGCTCATTTTTTTCTGTTGCTACACGTGCATTCCCGGCGCGACAGGCAACTTGCGATGCTAGGCCGACGCCAGTATGTACAATAGCGCACAACAGTCCAAACGAGCAGTCGTGCGCGCTGCATGTTTGGTTATTCCCACACGGAAATCCCGCGGTTCATTCTCATGGCTCACGCAGTTCGAGTGCGAAAGACACGCAGCACCACTATCGGAGAAAAAACAAAATGATGCATCGGCCGGGAATCGAACCCGGGCCGCCCGCGTGGCAGGCGAGCATTCTACCACTGAACCACCGATGCTCAGCTAGTTCACAGCTTCCTGGTGCTTTCCGCGGCAGACGTCTGAGGGGAAAGTGGGACTGCCGTCCAGCGCCGTCGCATCCTCTCGAGAGAATGCTACACACGCTGAATCCTGAACTGCACTGCACTGCTTAAAAATGACGCCCGAACGCGATCGCCTAAGTACTCTTGCGGCGCACGCACGCGACGACTCTTGCCAAAGGACGCGAAATGTGCGTAGAGACGCTGTCTGGATGCGCTCGCCTACCCCGTAATGCGCCTACAGCTACGACCACCTTGAGCCGCCGCCGACAGGCGGGAAGCAGACACAGCGCGGCGTGCGCGGACGGAAACCGTGCGGTGGTGGTGTAATGGTCAGCATAGTTGCCTTCCAAGCAGTTGATCCGGGTTCGATTCCCGGCCACCGCAGCCGGCTTTTACTTTTGCGTATGAGTACTTTTGCCACGCGTCTTTAAATTAATGTTTCTTTCCCCCTCTTACTCGCTTTCATGCCACCCTATAGTGTGTGCGTCGATTCCCCTTGAGTCTCGACTTGTCTCGACTTTGCTCAGCTGACGCGAGAGCTGACGCTCTCCAATCGGCCTATATCAAGAGGACAAGCACGCGAAACGACTGAGAGAGGTATGGCGAGGCGGCCACCACATTACTTATGCCTCAAGTAAATACCTGCTGCCTGTTATCATGTATTGTCTGATGTTACATGTTCTGTCAGACAAATTCAGTTTTATTACTAGTACATTTCTTTTTTTTTTTTTTTTTTCTTTGTTGAAAATTTTACAACACGCTCCTTCATTTCACTGTGGCCGCACGGCGCGACTTGGCATACCGAGAGGCAAAACGTGGCGCCAGTGCCCTTGACCGAATAGCGCTGCAGCTCCGAAACCGAAGAGGAAAGAGTAATACGAATTGAAACCGTCGGCAGTGCCCTGTGTTCGCAGGCGGTCACCCGCCCAAGCACTGACAACGCCCAGCTTCGCGCAGTAGCGGTGATCGGACGAGAAACTTTGTGTTCACCGTGCTGTGACCAGTGAAGTGTTTTAGCGCGTCCCGACAAGTCGCGTTCTGGTCCCCTATCAGCTCCCACACAATGTGACGACTTCTTTGTTACCATACTTCCCCGCCGAAATCGGCGTTGCCTTTTTGAAAGAGTGAAATCGTAGTGGCCCGTGGGGGGATCGAACCCACGACCTTCGCGTTATTAGCACGACGCTCTAACCGACTGAGCTAACGGGCCTCGGGAATTGCTCTGCGTATTGCCATGTAACATTTCTATGGTAGCAGTCCAACAGTGGACCAGCGTCTCTTCTTCCTTTATTCCGCTGCTCGTAGTAATTTCATTGCGTGCCCGTTTCTCTCGACTGTTTTCAGCTGACGTTTATGAACCAGTAGCTATAATGCGAGGAGGACGTGAAACAGCCTTTCGCAGGGTCAAAACTTGTCGTGACTTTTGCCGAAAAATTCCGTTCCGGTACCGGGAATCGAACCCGGGCCTCCTGGGTGAAAGCCAGGTATCCTAGCCACTAGACCACACCGGACGCGCAAGTTTTACTCGGGGTTTACACCCGGTCCACCCGCTTTCCGTGTCGCACTTTCCCTGTTTGCGAGCATCTTTTCGCGCGCCCATGGCGAGGCGCGCATGGCAAAAGTCACAATTCATTGCTTTATGCCTCGTTGTTACAGCGGTAGGAGGAAAAGCAAAGCTGTAAGTAGTAATATTTATTTACTTATTTCGCAAGTAAATACCTGCTGCCTGTCATCGTACAGCAGGTCATACATTGTGTGACTTTACACGTTATATCGTACGAAATTCAGTATTATTACTAGTACTTTTTTCCTTGAAAATTTCACATAAGAACTGCAAGTAGTAATAACGGGAAGTAAACATTATCACGCTGAGTCGTTGAAGCCTTGAGGATAACAAAGTACAAAGTGTTTTGCTCCTTCGCAAACCCCAGAGCCGTCGATTTAGCTGTGGACGAAAGTAAATTAAATGCCCCGGGTGAGGATCGAACTCACGACCTTAAGATTATGAGACTTACGCGCTGCCTACTGCGCTACCGAGGCAGGTGATCGCCAGGCCTTCTGGAATCTCGGTAAGTACCAAATACCAGTGGTAGAGAGTCTGCACTTCCTGGCTCATTTTTTTCTGTTGCTACACGTGCATTCCCGGCGCGACAGGCAACTTGCGATGCTAGGCCGACGCCAGTATGTACAATAGCGCACAACAGTCCAAACGAGCAGTCGTGCGCGCTGCATGTTTGGTTATTCCCACACGGAAATCCCGCGGTTCATTCTCATGGCTCACGCAGTTCGAGTGCGAAAGACACGCAGCACCACTATCGGAGAAAAAACAAAATGATGCATCGGCCGGGAATCGAACCCGGGCCGCCCGCGTGGCAGGCGAGCATTCTACCACTGAACCACCGATGCTCAGCTAGTTCACAGCTTCCTGGTGCTTTCCGCGGCAGACGTCTGAGGGGAAAGTGGGACTGCCGTCCAGCGCCGTCGCATCCTCTCGAGAGAATGCTACACACGCTGAATCCTGAACTGCACTGCACTGCTTAAAAATGACGCCCGAACGCGATCGCCTAAGTACTCTTGCGGCGCACGCACGCGACGACTCTTGCCAAAGGACGCGAAATGTGCGTAGAGACGCTGTCTGGATGCGCTCGCCTACCCCGTAATGCGCCTACAGCTACGACCACCTTGAGCCGCCGCCGACAGGCGGGAAGCAGACACAGCGCGGCGTGCGCGGACGGAAACCGTGCGGTGGTGGTGTAATGGTCAGCATAGTTGCCTTCCAAGCAGTTGATCCGGGTTCGATTCCCGGCCACCGCAGCCGGCTTTTACTTTTGCGTATGAGTACTTTTGCCACGCGTCTTTAAATTAATGTTTCTTTCCCCCTCTTACTCGCTTTCATGCCACCCTATAGTGTGTGCGTCGATTCCCCTTGAGTCTCGACTTGTCTCGACTTTGCTCAGCTGACGCGAGAGCTGACGCTCTCCAATCGGCCTATATCAAGAGGACAAGCACGCGAAACGACTGAGAGAGGTATGGCGAGGCGGCCACCACATTACTTATGCCTCAAGTAAATACCTGCTGCCTGTTATCATGTATTGTCTGATGTTACATGTTCTGTCAGACAAATTCAGTTTTATTACTAGTACATTTCTTTTTTTTTTTTTTTTTTCTTTGTTGAAAATTTTACAACACGCTCCTTCATTTCACTGTGGCCGCACGGCGCGACTTGGCATACCGAGAGGCAAAACGTGGCGCCAGTGCCCTTGACCGAATAGCGCTGCAGCTCCGAAACCGAAGAGGAAAGAGTAATACGAATTGAAACCGTCGGCAGTGCCCTGTGTTCGCAGGCGGTCACCCGCCCAAGCACTGACAACGCCCAGCTTCGCGCAGTAGCGGTGATCGGACGAGAAACTTTGTGTTCACCGTGCTGTGACCAGTGAAGTGTTTTAGCGCGTCCCGACAAGTCGCGTTCTGGTCCCCTATCAGCTCCCACACAATGTGACGACTTCTTTGTTACCATACTTCCCCGCCGAAATCGGCGTTGCCTTTTTGAAAGAGTGAAATCGTAGTGGCCCGTGGGGGGATCGAACCCACGACCTTCGCGTTATTAGCACGACGCTCTAACCGACTGAGCTAACGGGCCTCGGGAATTGCTCTGCGTATTGCCATGTAACATTTCTATGGTAGCAGTCCAACAGTGGACCAGCGTCTCTTCTTCCTTTATTCCGCTGCTCGTAGTAATTTCATTGCGTGCCCGTTTCTCTCGACTGTTTTCAGCTGACGTTTATGAACCAGTAGCTATAATGCGAGGAGGACGTGAAACAGCCTTTCGCAGGGTCAAAACTTGTCGTGACTTTTGCCGAAAAATTCCGTTCCGGTACCGGGAATCGAACCCGGGCCTCCTGGGTGAAAGCCAGGTATCCTAGCCACTAGACCACACCGGACGCGCAAGTTTTACTCGGGGTTTACACCCGGTCCACCCGCTTTCCGTGTCGCACTTTCCCTGTTTGCGAGCATCTTTTCGCGCGCCCATGGCGAGGCGCGCATGGCAAAAGTCACAATTCATTGCTTTATGCCTCGTTGTTACAGCGGTAGGAGGAAAAGCAAAGCTGTAAGTAGTAATATTTATTTACTTATTTCGCAAGTAAATACCTGCTGCCTGTCATCGTACAGCAGGTCATACATTGTGTGACTTTACACGTTATATCGTACGAAATTCAGTATTATTACTAGTACTTTTTTCCTTGAAAATTTCACATAAGAACTGCAAGTAGTAATAACGGGAAGTAAACATTATCACGCTGAGTCGTTGAAGCCTTGAGGATAACAAAGTACAAAGTGTTTTGCTCCTTCGCAAACCCCAGAGCCGTCGATTTAGCTGTGGACGAAAGTAAATTAAATGCCCCGGGTGAGGATCGAACTCACGACCTTAAGATTATGAGACTTACGCGCTGCCTACTGCGCTACCGAGGCAGGTGATCGCCAGGCCTTCTGGAATCTCGGTAAGTACCAAATACCAGTGGTAGAGAGTCTGCACTTCCTGGCTCATTTTTTTCTGTTGCTACACGTGCATTCCCGGCGCGACAGGCAACTTGCGATGCTAGGCCGACGCCAGTATGTACAATAGCGCACAACAGTCCAAACGAGCAGTCGTGCGCGCTGCATGTTTGGTTATTCCCACACGGAAATCCCGCGGTTCATTCTCATGGCTCACGCAGTTCGAGTGCGAAAGACACGCAGCACCACTATCGGAGAAAAAACAAAATGATGCATCGGCCGGGAATCGAACCCGGGCCGCCCGCGTGGCAGGCGAGCATTCTACCACTGAACCACCGATGCTCAGCTAGTTCACAGCTTCCTGGTGCTTTCCGCGGCAGACGTCTGAGGGGAAAGTGGGACTGCCGTCCAGCGCCGTCGCATCCTCTCGAGAGAATGCTACACACGCTGAATCCTGAACTGCACTGCACTGCTTAAAAATGACGCCCGAACGCGATCGCCTAAGTACTCTTGCGGCGCACGCACGCGACGACTCTTGCCAAAGGACGCGAAATGTGCGTAGAGACGCTGTCTGGATGCGCTCGCCTACCCCGTAATGCGCCTACAGCTACGACCACCTTGAGCCGCCGCCGACAGGCGGGAAGCAGACACAGCGCGGCGTGCGCGGACGGAAACCGTGCGGTGGTGGTGTAATGGTCAGCATAGTTGCCTTCCAAGCAGTTGATCCGGGTTCGATTCCCGGCCACCGCAGCCGGCTTTTACTTTTGCGTATGAGTACTTTTGCCACGCGTCTTTAAATTAATGTTTCTTTCCCCCTCTTACTCGCTTTCATGCCACCCTATAGTGTGTGCGTCGATTCCCCTTGAGTCTCGACTTGTCTCGACTTTGCTCAGCTGACGCGAGAGCTGACGCTCTCCAATCGGCCTATATCAAGAGGACAAGCACGCGAAACGACTGAGAGAG
Source organism: Schistocerca piceifrons (assembly GCF_021461385.2). Taxonomy (NCBI): domain Eukaryota; kingdom Metazoa; phylum Arthropoda; class Insecta; order Orthoptera; family Acrididae; genus Schistocerca; species Schistocerca piceifrons. Next base: position 13,843 of record NW_025728898.1, read on the forward strand.
GTATGGCGAGGCGGCCACCACATTACTTATGCCTCAAGTAAATACCTGCTGCCTGTTATCATGTATTGTCTGATGTTACATGTTCTGTCAGACAAATTCAGTTTTATTACTAGTACATTTCTTTTTTTTTTTTTTTTCTTTGTTGAAAATTTTACAACACGCTCCTTCATTTCACTGTGGCCGCACGGCGCGACTTGGCATACCGAGAGGCAAAACGTGGCGCCAGTGCCCTTGACCGAATAGCGCTGCAGCTCCGAAACCGAAGAGGAAAGAGTAATACGAATTGAAACCGTCGGCAGTGCCCTGTGTTCGCAGGCGGTCACCCGCCCAAGCACTGACAACGCCCAGCTTCGCGCAGTAGCGGTGATCGGACGAGAAACTTTGTGTTCACCGTGCTGTGACCAGTGAAGTGTTTTAGCGCGTCCCGACAAGTCGCGTTCTGGTCCCCTATCAGCTCCCACACAATGTGACGACTTCTTTGTTACCATACTTCCCCGCCGAAATCGGCGTTGCCTTTTTGAAAGAGTGAAATCGTAGTGGCCCGTGGGGGGATCGAACCCACGACCTTCGCGTTATTAGCACGACGCTCTAACCGACTGAGCTAACGGGCCTCGGGAATTGCTCTGCGTATTGCCATGTAACATTTCTATGGTAGCAGTCCAACAGTGGACCAGCGTCTCTTCTTCCTTTATTCCGCTGCTCGTAGTAATTTCATTGCGTGCCCGTTTCTCTCGACTGTTTTCAGCTGACGTTTATGAACCAGTAGCTATAATGCGAGGAGGACGTGAAACAGCCTTTCGCAGGGTCAAAACTTGTCGTGACTTTTGCCGAAAAATTCCGTTCCGGTACCGGGAATCGAACCCGGGCCTCCTGGGTGAAAGCCAGGTATCCTAGCCACTAGACCACACCGGACGCGCAAGTTTTACTCGGGGTTTACACCCGGTCCACCCGCTTTCCGTGTCGCACTTTCCCTGTTTGCGAGCATCTTTTCGCGCGCCCATGGCGAGGCGCGCATGGCAAAAGTCACAATTCATTGCTTTATGCCTCGTTGTTACAGCGGTAGGAGGAAAAGCAAAGCTGTAAGTAGTAATATTTATTTACTTATTTCGCAAGTAAATACCTGCTGCCTGTCATCGTACAGCAGGTCATACATTGTGTGACTTTACACGTTATATCGTACGAAATTCAGTATTATTACTAGTACTTTTTTCCTTGAAAATTTCACATAAGAACTGCAAGTAGTAATAACGGGAAGTAAACATTATCACGCTGAGTCGTTGAAGCCTTGAGGATAACAAAGTACAAAGTGTTTTGCTCCTTCGCAAACCCCAGAGCCGTCGATTTAGCTGTGGACGAAAGTAAATTAAATGCCCCGGGTGAGGATCGAACTCACGACCTTAAGATTATGAGACTTACGCGCTGCCTACTGCGCTACCGAGGCAGGTGATCGCCAGGCCTTCTGGAATCTCGGTAAGTACCAAATACCAGTGGTAGAGAGTCTGCACTTCCTGGCTCATTTTTTTCTGTTGCTACACGTGCATTCCCGGCGCGACAGGCAACTTGCGATGCTAGGCCGACGCCAGTATGTACAATAGCGCACAACAGTCCAAACGAGCAGTCGTGCGCGCTGCATGTTTGGTTATTCCCACACGGAAATCCCGCGGTTCATTCTCATGGCTCACGCAGTTCGAGTGCGAAAGACACGCAGCACCACTATCGGAGAAAAAACAAAATGATGCATCGGCCGGGAATCGAACCCGGGCCGCCCGCGTGGCAGGCGAGCATTCTACCACTGAACCACCGATGCTCAGCTAGTTCACAGCTTCCTGGTGCTTTCCGCGGCAGACGTCTGAGGGGAAAGTGGGACTGCCGTCCAGCGCCGTCGCATCCTCTCGAGAGAATGCTACACACGCTGAATCCTGAACTGCACTGCACTGCTTAAAAATGACGCCCGAACGCGATCGCCTAAGTACTCTTGCGGCGCACGCACGCGACGACTCTTGCCAAAGGACGCGAAATGTGCGTAGAGACGCTGTCTGGATGCGCTCGCCTACCCCGTAATGCGCCTACAGCTACGACCACCTTGAGCCGCCGCCGACAGGCGGGAAGCAGACACAGCGCGGCGTGCGCGGACGGAAACCGTGCGGTGGTGGTGTAATGGTCAGCATAGTTGCCTTCCAAGCAGTTGATCCGGGTTCGATTCCCGGCCACCGCAGCCGGCTTTTACTTTTGCGTATGAGTACTTTTGCCACGCGTCTTTAAATTAATGTTTCTTTCCCCCTCTTACTCGCTTTCATGCCACCCTATAGTGTGTGCGTCGATTCCCCTTGAGTCTCGACTTGTCTCGACTTTGCTCAGCTGACGCGAGAGCTGACGCTCTCCAATCGGCCTATATCAAGAGGACAAGCACGCGAAACGACTGAGAGAGGTATGGCGAGGCGGCCACCACATTACTTATGCCTCAAGTAAATACCTGCTGCCTGTTATCATGTATTGTCTGATGTTACATGTTCTGTCAGACAAATTCAGTTTTATTACTAGTACATTTCTTTTTTTTTTTTTTTTTTCTTTGTTGAAAATTTTACAACACGCTCCTTCATTTCACTGTGGCCGCACGGCGCGACTTGGCATACCGAGAGGCAAAACGTGGCGCCAGTGCCCTTGACCGAATAGCGCTGCAGCTCCGAAACCGAAGAGGAAAGAGTAATACGAATTGAAACCGTCGGCAGTGCCCTGTGTTCGCAGGCGGTCACCCGCCCAAGCACTGACAACGCCCAGCTTCGCGCAGTAGCGGTGATCGGACGAGAAACTTTGTGTTCACCGTGCTGTGACCAGTGAAGTGTTTTAGCGCGTCCCGACAAGTCGCGTTCTGGTCCCCTATCAGCTCCCACACAATGTGACGACTTCTTTGTTACCATACTTCCCCGCCGAAATCGGCGTTGCCTTTTTGAAAGAGTGAAATCGTAGTGGCCCGTGGGGGGATCGAACCCACGACCTTCGCGTTATTAGCACGACGCTCTAACCGACTGAGCTAACGGGCCTCGGGAATTGCTCTGCGTATTGCCATGTAACATTTCTATGGTAGCAGTCCAACAGTGGACCAGCGTCTCTTCTTCCTTTATTCCGCTGCTCGTAGTAATTTCATTGCGTGCCCGTTTCTCTCGACTGTTTTCAGCTGACGTTTATGAACCAGTAGCTATAATGCGAGGAGGACGTGAAACAGCCTTTCGCAGGGTCAAAACTTGTCGTGACTTTTGCCGAAAAATTCCGTTCCGGTACCGGGAATCGAACCCGGGCCTCCTGGGTGAAAGCCAGGTATCCTAGCCACTAGACCACACCGGACGCGCAAGTTTTACTCGGGGTTTACACCCGGTCCACCCGCTTTCCGTGTCGCACTTTCCCTGTTTGCGAGCATCTTTTCGCGCGCCCATGGCGAGGCGCGCATGGCAAAAGTCACAATTCATTGCTTTATGCCTCGTTGTTACAGCGGTAGGAGGAAAAGCAAAGCTGTAAGTAGTAATATTTATTTACTTATTTCGCAAGTAAATACCTGCTGCCTGTCATCGTACAGCAGGTCATACATTGTGTGACTTTACACGTTATATCGTACGAAATTCAGTATTATTACTAGTACTTTTTTCCTTGAAAATTTCACATAAGAACTGCAAGTAGTAATAACGGGAAGTAAACATTATCACGCTGAGTCGTTGAAGCCTTGAGGATAACAAAGTACAAAGTGTTTTGCTCCTTCGCAAACCCCAGAGCCGTCGATTTAGCTGTGGACGAAAGTAAATTAAATGCCCCGGGTGAGGATCGAACTCACGACCTTAAGATTATGAGACTTACGCGCTGCCTACTGCGCTACCGAGGCAGGTGATCGCCAGGCCTTCTGGAATCTCGGTAAGTACCAAATACCAGTGGTAGAGAGTCTGCACTTCCTGGCTCATTTTTTTCTGTTGCTACACGTGCATTCCCGGCGCGACAGGCAACTTGCGATGCTAGGCCGACGCCAGTATGTACAATAGCGCACAACAGTCCAAACGAGCAGTCGTGCGCGCTGCATGTTTGGTTATTCCCACACGGAAATCCCGCGGTTCATTCTCATGGCTCACGCAGTTCGAGTGCGAAAGACACGCAGCACCACTATCGGAGAAAAAACAAAATGATGCATCGGCCGGGAATCGAACCCGGGCCGCCCGCGTGGCAGGCGAGCATTCTACCACTGAACCACCGATGCTCAGCTAGTTCACAGCTTCCTGGTGCTTTCCGCGGCAGACGTCTGAGGGGAAAGTGGGACTGCCGTCCAGCGCCGTCGCATCCTCTCGAGAGAATGCTACACACGCTGAATCCTGAACTGCACTGCACTGCTTAAAAATGACGCCCGAACGCGATCGCCTAAGTACTCTTGCGGCGCACGCACGCGACGACTCTTGCCAAAGGACGCGAAATGTGCGTAGAGACGCTGTCTGGATGCGCTCGCCTACCCCGTAATGCGCCTACAGCTACGACCACCTTGAGCCGCCGCCGACAGGCGGGAAGCAGACACAGCGCGGCGTGCGCGGACGGAAACCGTGCGGTGGTGGTGTAATGGTCAGCATAGTTGCCTTCCAAGCAGTTGATCCGGGTTCGATTCCCGGCCACCGCAGCCGGCTTTTACTTTTGCGTATGAGTACTTTTGCCACGCGTCTTTAAATTAATGTTTCTTTCCCCCTCTTACTCGCTTTCATGCCACCCTATAGTGTGTGCGTCGATTCCCCTTGAGTCTCGACTTGTCTCGACTTTGCTCAGCTGACGCGAGAGCTGACGCTCTCCAATCGGCCTATATCAAGAGGACAAGCACGCGAAACGACTGAGAGAGGTATGGCGAGGCGGCCACCACATTACTTATGCCTCAAGTAAATACCTGCTGCCTGTTATCATGTATTGTCTGATGTTACATGTTCTGTCAGACAAATTCAGTTTTATTACTAGTACATTTCTTTTTTTTTTTTTTTTTTCTTTGTTGAAAATTTTACAACACGCTCCTTCATTTCACTGTGGCCGCACGGCGCGACTTGGCATACCGAGAGGCAAAACGTGGCGCCAGTGCCCTTGACCGAATAGCGCTGCAGCTCCGAAACCGAAGAGGAAAGAGTAATACGAATTGAAACCGTCGGCAGTGCCCTGTGTTCGCAGGCGGTCACCCGCCCAAGCACTGACAACGCCCAGCTTCGCGCAGTAGCGGTGATCGGACGAGAAACTTTGTGTTCACCGTGCTGTGACCAGTGAAGTGTTTTAGCGCGTCCCGACAAGTCGCGTTCTGGTCCCCTATCAGCTCCCACACAATGTGACGACTTCTTTGTTACCATACTTCCCCGCCGAAATCGGCGTTGCCTTTTTGAAAGAGTGAAATCGTAGTGGCCCGTGGGGGGATCGAACCCACGACCTTCGCGTTATTAGCACGACGCTCTAACCGACTGAGCTAACGGGCCTCGGGAATTGCTCTGCGTATTGCCATGTAACATTTCTATGGTAGCAGTCCAACAGTGGACCAGCGTCTCTTCTTCCTTTATTCCGCTGCTCGTAGTAATTTCATTGCGTGCCCGTTTCTCTCGACTGTTTTCAGCTGACGTTTATGAACCAGTAGCTATAATGCGAGGAGGACGTGAAACAGCCTTTCGCAGGGTCAAAACTTGTCGTGACTTTTGCCGAAAAATTCCGTTCCGGTACCGGGAATCGAACCCGGGCCTCCTGGGTGAAAGCCAGGTATCCTAGCCACTAGACCACACCGGACGCGCAAGTTTTACTCGGGGTTTACACCCGGTCCACCCGCTTTCCGTGTCGCACTTTCCCTGTTTGCGAGCATCTTTTCGCGCGCCCATGGCGAGGCGCGCATGGCAAAAGTCACAATTCATTGCTTTATGCCTCGTTGTTACAGCGGTAGGAGGAAAAGCAAAGCTGTAAGTAGTAATATTTATTTACTTATTTCGCAAGTAAATACCTGCTGCCTGTCATCGTACAGCAGGTCATACATTGTGTGACTTTACACGTTATATCGTACGAAATTCAGTATTATTACTAGTACTTTTTTCCTTGAAAATTTCACATAAGAACTGCAAGTAGTAATAACGGGAAGTAAACATTATCACGCTGAGTCGTTGAAGCCTTGAGGATAACAAAGTACAAAGTGTTTTGCTCCTTCGCAAACCCCAGAGCCGTCGATTTAGCTGTGGACGAAAGTAAATTAAATGCCCCGGGTGAGGATCGAACTCACGACCTTAAGATTATGAGACTTACGCGCTGCCTACTGCGCTACCGAGGCAGGTGATCGCCAGGCCTTCTGGAATCTCGGTAAGTACCAAATACCAGTGGTAGAGAGTCTGCACTTCCTGGCTCATTTTTTTCTGTTGCTACACGTGCATTCCCGGCGCGACAGGCAACTTGCGATGCTAGGCCGACGCCAGTATGTACAATAGCGCACAACAGTCCAAACGAGCAGTCGTGCGCGCTGCATGTTTGGTTATTCCCACACGGAAATCCCGCGGTTCATTCTCATGGCTCACGCAGTTCGAGTGCGAAAGACACGCAGCACCACTATCGGAGAAAAAACAAAATGATGCATCGGCCGGGAATCGAACCCGGGCCGCCCGCGTGGCAGGCGAGCATTCTACCACTGAACCACCGATGCTCAGCTAGTTCACAGCTTCCTGGTGCTTTCCGCGGCAGACGTCTGAGGGGAAAGTGGGACTGCCGTCCAGCGCCGTCGCATCCTCTCGAGAGAATGCTACACACGCTGAATCCTGAACTGCACTGCACTGCTTAAAAATGACGCCCGAACGCGATCGCCTAAGTACTCTTGCGGCGCACGCACGCGACGACTCTTGCCAAAGGACGCGAAATGTGCGTAGAGACGCTGTCTGGATGCGCTCGCCTACCCCGTAATGCGCCTACAGCTACGACCACCTTGAGCCGCCGCCGACAGGCGGGAAGCAGACACAGCGCGGCGTGCGCGGACGGAAACCGTGCGGTGGTGGTGTAATGGTCAGCATAGTTGCCTTCCAAGCAGTTGATCCGGGTTCGATTCCCGGCCACCGCAGCCGGCTTTTACTTTTGCGTATGAGTACTTTTGCCACGCGTCTTTAAATTAATGTTTCTTTCCCCCTCTTACTCGCTTTCATGCCACCCTATAGTGTGTGCGTCGATTCCCCTTGAGTCTCGACTTGTCTCGACTTTGCTCAGCTGACGCGAGAGCTGACGCTCTCCAATCGGCCTATATCAAGAGGACAAGCACGCGAAACGACTGAGAGAGGTATGGCGAGGCGGCCACCACATTACTTATGCCTCAAGTAAATACCTGCTGCCTGTTATCATGTATTGTCTGATGTTACATGTTCTGTCAGACAAATTCAGTTTTATTACTAGTACATTTCTTTTTTTTTTTTTTTTTTCTTTGTTGAAAATTTTACAACACGCTCCTTCATTTCACTGTGGCCGCACGGCGCGACTTGGCATACCGAGAGGCAAAACGTGGCGCCAGTGCCCTTGACCGAATAGCGCTGCAGCTCCGAAACCGAAGAGGAAAGAGTAATACGAATTGAAACCGTCGGCAGTGCCCTGTGTTCGCAGGCGGTCACCCGCCCAAGCACTGACAACGCCCAGCTTCGCGCAGTAGCGGTGATCGGACGAGAAACTTTGTGTTCACCGTGCTGTGACCAGTGAAGTGTTTTAGCGCGTCCCGACAAGTCGCGTTCTGGTCCCCTATCAGCTCCCACACAATGTGACGACTTCTTTGTTACCATACTTCCCCGCCGAAATCGGCGTTGCCTTTTTGAAAGAGTGAAATCGTAGTGGCCCGTGGGGGGATCGAACCCACGACCTTCGCGTTATTAGCACGACGCTCTAACCGACTGAGCTAACGGGCCTCGGGAATTGCTCTGCGTATTGCCATGTAACATTTCTATGGTAGCAGTCCAACAGTGGACCAGCGTCTCTTCTTCCTTTATTCCGCTGCTCGTAGTAATTTCATTGCGTGCCCGTTTCTCTCGACTGTTTTCAGCTGACGTTTATGAACCAGTAGCTATAATGCGAGGAGGACGTGAAACAGCCTTTCGCAGGGTCAAAACTTGTCGTGACTTTTGCCGAAAAATTCCGTTCCGGTACCGGGAATCGAACCCGGGCCTCCTGGGTGAAAGCCAGGTATCCTAGCCACTAGACCACACCGGACGCGCAAGTTTTACTCGGGGTTTACACCCGGTCCACCCGCTTTCCGTGTCGCACTTTCCCTGTTTGCGAGCATCTTTTCGCGCGCCCATGGCGAGGCGCGCATGGCAAAAGTCACAATTCATTGCTTTATGCCTCGTTGTTACAGCGGTAGGAGGAAAAGCAAAGCTGTAAGTAGTAATATTTATTTACTTATTTCGCAAGTAAATACCTGCTGCCTGTCATCGTACAGCAGGTCATACATTGTGTGACTTTACACGTTATATCGTACGAAATTCAGTATTATTACTAGTACTTTTTTCCTTGAAAATTTCACATAAGAACTGCAAGTAGTAATAACGGGAAGTAAACATTATCACGCTGAGTCGTTGAAGCCTTGAGGATAACAAAGTACAAAGTGTTTTGCTCCTTCGCAAACCCCAGAGCCGTCGATTTAGCTGTGGACGAAAGTAAATTAAATGCCCCGGGTGAGGATCGAACTCACGACCTTAAGATTATGAGACTTACGCGCTGCCTACTGCGCTACCGAGGCAGGTGATCGCCAGGCCTTCTGGAATCTCGGTAAGTACCAAATACCAGTGGTAGAGAGTCTGCACTTCCTGGCTCATTTTTTTCTGTTGCTACACGTGCATTCCCGGCGCGACAGGCAACTTGCGATGCTAGGCCGACGCCAGTATGTACAATAGCGCACAACAGTCCAAACGAGCAGTCGTGCGCGCTGCATGTTTGGTTATTCCCACACGGAAATCCCGCGGTTCATTCTCATGGCTCACGCAGTTCGAGTGCGAAAGACACGCAGCACCACTATCGGAGAAAAAACAAAATGATGCATCGGCCGGGAATCGAACCCGGGCCGCCCGCGTGGCAGGCGAGCATTCTACCACTGAACCACCGATGCTCAGCTAGTTCACAGCTTCCTGGTGCTTTCCGCGGCAGACGTCTGAGGGGAAAGTGGGACTGCCGTCCAGCGCCGTCGCATCCTCTCGAGAGAATGCTACACACGCTGAATCCTGAACTGCACTGCACTGCTTAAAAATGACGCCCGAACGCGATCGCCTAAGTACTCTTGCGGCGCACGCACGCGACGACTCTTGCCAAAGGACGCGAAATGTGCGTAGAGACGCTGTCTGGATGCGCTCGCCTACCCCGTAATGCGCCTACAGCTACGACCACCTTGAGCCGCCGCCGACAGGCGGGAAGCAGACACAGCGCGGCGTGCGCGGACGGAAACCGTGCGGTGGTGGTGTAATGGTCAGCATAGTTGCCTTCCAAGCAGTTGATCCGGGTTCGATTCCCGGCCACCGCAGCCGGCTTTTACTTTTGCGTATGAGTACTTTTGCCACGCGTCTTTAAATTAATGTTTCTTTCCCCCTCTTACTCGCTTTCATGCCACCCTATAGTGTGTGCGTCGATTCCCCTTGAGTCTCGACTTGTCTCGACTTTGCTCAGCTGACGCGAGAGCTGACGCTCTCCAATCGGCCTATATCAAGAGGACAAGCACGCGAAACGACTGAGAGAGGTATGGCGAGGCGGCCACCACATTACTTATGCCTCAAGTAAATACCTGCTGCCTGTTATCATGTATTGTCTGATGTTACATGTTCTGTCAGACAAATTCAGTTTTATTACTAGTACATTTCTTTTTTTTTTTTTTTTTTCTTTGTTGAAAATTTTACAACACGCTCCTTCATTTCACTGTGGCCGCACGGCGCGACTTGGCATACCGAGAGGCAAAACGTGGCGCCAGTGCCCTTGACCGAATAGCGCTGCAGCTCCGAAACCGAAGAGGAAAGAGTAATACGAATTGAAACCGTCGGCAGTGCCCTGTGTTCGCAGGCGGTCACCCGCCCAAGCACTGACAACGCCCAGCTTCGCGCAGTAGCGGTGATCGGACGAGAAACTTTGTGTTCACCGTGCTGTGACCAGTGAAGTGTTTTAGCGCGTCCCGACAAGTCGCGTTCTGGTCCCCTATCAGCTCCCACACAATGTGACGACTTCTTTGTTACCATACTTCCCCGCCGAAATCGGCGTTGCCTTTTTGAAAGAGTGAAATCGTAGTGGCCCGTGGGGGGATCGAACCCACGACCTTCGCGTTATTAGCACGACGCTCTAACCGACTGAGCTAACGGGCCTCGGGAATTGCTCTGCGTATTGCCATGTAACATTTCTATGGTAGCAGTCCAACAGTGGACCAGCGTCTCTTCTTCCTTTATTCCGCTGCTCGTAGTAATTTCATTGCGTGCCCGTTTCTCTCGACTGTTTTCAGCTGACGTTTATGAACCAGTAGCTATAATGCGAGGAGGACGTGAAACAGCCTTTCGCAGGGTCAAAACTTGTCGTGACTTTTGCCGAAAAATTCCGTTCCGGTACCGGGAATCGAACCCGGGCCTCCTGGGTGAAAGCCAGGTATCCTAGCCACTAGACCACACCGGACGCGCAAGTTTTACTCGGGGTTTACACCCGGTCCACCCGCTTTCCGTGTCGCACTTTCCCTGTTTGCGAGCATCTTTTCGCGCGCCCATGGCGAGGCGCGCATGGCAAAAGTCACAATTCATTGCTTTATGCCTCGTTGTTACAGCGGTAGGAGGAAAAGCAAAGCTGTAAGTAGTAATATTTATTTACTTATTTCGCAAGTAAATACCTGCTGCCTGTCATCGTACAGCAGGTCATACATTGTGTGACTTTACACGTTATATCGTACGAAATTCAGTATTATTACTAGTACTTTTTTCCTTGAAAATTTCACATAAGAACTGCAAGTAGTAATAACGGGAAGTAAACATTATCACGCTGAGTCGTTGAAGCCTTGAGGATAACAAAGTACAAAGTGTTTTGCTCCTTCGCAAACCCCAGAGCCGTCGATTTAGCTGTGGACGAAAGTAAATTAAATGCCCCGGGTGAGGATCGAACTCACGACCTTAAGATTATGAGACTTACGCGCTGCCTACTGCGCTACCGAGGCAGGTGATCGCCAGGCCTTCTGGAATCTCGGTAAGTACCAAATACCAGTGGTAGAGAGTCTGCACTTCCTGGCTCATTTTTTTCTGTTGCTACACGTGCATTCCCGGCGCGACAGGCAACTTGCGATGCTAGGCCGACGCCAGTATGTACAATAGCGCACAACAGTCCAAACGAGCAGTCGTGCGCGCTGCATGTTTGGTTATTCCCACACGGAAATCCCGCGGTTCATTCTCATGGCTCACGCAGTTCGAGTGCGAAAGACACGCAGCACCACTATCGGAGAAAAAACAAAATGATGCATCGGCCGGGAATCGAACCCGGGCCGCCCGCGTGGCAGGCGAGCATTCTACCACTGAACCACCGATGCTCAGCTAGTTCACAGCTTCCTGGTGCTTTCCGCGGCAGACGTCTGAGGGGAAAGTGGGACTGCCGTCCAGCGCCGTCGCATCCTCTCGAGAGAATGCTACACACGCTGAATCCTGAACTGCACTGCACTGCTTAAAAATGACGCCCGAACGCGATCGCCTAAGTACTCTTGCGGCGCACGCACGCGACGACTCTTGCCAAAGGACGCGAAATGTGCGTAGAGACGCTGTCTGGATGCGCTCGCCTACCCCGTAATGCGCCTACAGCTACGACCACCTTGAGCCGCCGCCGACAGGCGGGAAGCAGACACAGCGCGGCGTGCGCGGACGGAAACCGTGCGGTGGTGGTGTAATGGTCAGCATAGTTGCCTTCCAAGCAGTTGATCCGGGTTCGATTCCCGGCCACCGCAGCCGGCTTTTACTTTTGCGTATGAGTACTTTTGCCACGCGTCTTTAAATTAATGTTTCTTTCCCCCTCTTACTCGCTTTCATGCCACCCTATAGTGTGTGCGTCGATTCCCCTTGAGTCTCGACTTGTCTCGACTTTGCTCAGCTGACGCGAGAGCTGACGCTCTCCAATCGGCCTATATCAAGAGGACAAGCACGCGAAACGACTGAGAGAGGTATGGCGAGGCGGCCACCACATTACTTATGCCTCAAGTAAATACCTGCTGCCTGTTATCATGTATTGTCTGATGTTACATGTTCTGTCAGACAAATTCAGTTTTATTACTAGTACATTTCTTTTTTTTTTTTTTTTTTCTTTGTTGAAAATTTTACAACACGCTCCTTCATTTCACTGTGGCCGCACGGCGCGACTTGGCATACCGAGAGGCAAAACGTGGCGCCAGTGCCCTTGACCGAATAGCGCTGCAGCTCCGAAACCGAAGAGGAAAGAGTAATACGAATTGAAACCGTCGGCAGTGCCCTGTGTTCGCAGGCGGTCACCCGCCCAAGCACTGACAACGCCCAGCTTCGCGCAGTAGCGGTGATCGGACGAGAAACTTTGTGTTCACCGTGCTGTGACCAGTGAAGTGTTTTAGCGCGTCCCGACAAGTCGCGTTCTGGTCCCCTATCAGCTCCCACACAATGTGACGACTTCTTTGTTACCATACTTCCCCGCCGAAATCGGCGTTGCCTTTTTGAAAGAGTGAAATCGTAGTGGCCCGTGGGGGGATCGAACCCACGACCTTCGCGTTATTAGCACGACGCTCTAACAGTGGACCAGCGTCTCTTCTTCCTTTATTCCGCTGCTCGTAGTAATTTCATTGCGTGCCCGTTTCTCTCGACTGTTTTCAGCTGACGTTTATGAACCAGTAGCTATAATGCGAGGAGGACGTGAAACAGCCTTTCGCAGGGTCAAAACTTGTCGTGACTTTTGCCGAAAAATTCCGTTCCGGTACCGGGAATCGAACCCGGGCCTCCTGGGTGAAAGCCAGGTATCCTAGCCACTAGACCACACCGGACGCGCAAGTTTTACTCGGGGTTTACACCCGGTCCACCCGCTTTCCGTGTCGCACTTTCCCTGTTTGCGAGCATCTTTTCGCGCGCCCATGGCGAGGCGCGCATGGCAAAAGTCACAATTCATTGCTTTATGCCTCGTTGTTACAGCGGTAGGAGGAAAAGCAAAGCTGTAAGTAGTAATATTTATTTACTTATTTCGCAAGTAAATACCTGCTGCCTGTCATCGTACAGCAGGTCATACATTGTGTGACTTTACACGTTATATCGTACGAAATTCAGTATTATTACTAGTACTTTTTTCCTTGAAAATTTCACATAAGAACTGCAAGTAGTAATAACGGGAAGTAAACATTATCACGCTGAGTCGTTGAAGCCTTGAGGATAACAAAGTACAAAGTGTTTTGCTCCTTCGCAAACCCCAGAGCCGTCGATTTAGCTGTGGACGAAAGTAAATTAAATGCCCCGGGTGAGGATCGAACTCACGACCTTAAGATTATGAGACTTACGCGCTGCCTACTGCGCTACCGAGGCAGGTGATCGCCAGGCCTTCTGGAATCTCGGTAAGTACCAAATACCAGTGGTAGAGAGTCTGCACTTCCTGGCTCATTTTTTTCTGTTGCTACACGTGCATTCCCGGCGCGACAGGCAACTTGCGATGCTAGGCCGACGCCAGTATGTACAATAGCGCACAACAGTCCAAACGAGCAGTCGTGCGCGCTGCATGTTTGGTTATTCCCACACGGAAATCCCGCGGTTCATTCTCATGGCTCACGCAGTTCGAGTGCGAAAGACACGCAGCACCACTATCGGAGAAAAAACAAAATGATGCATCGGCCGGGAATCGAACCCGGGCCGCCCGCGTGGCAGGCGAGCATTCTACCACTGAACCACCGATGCTCAGCTAGTTCACAGCTTCCTGGTGCTTTCCGCGGCAGACGTCTGAGGGGAAAGTGGGACTGCCGTCCAGCGCCGTCGCATCCTCTCGAGAGAATGCTACACACGCTGAATCCTGAACTGCACTGCACTGCTTAAAAATGACGCCCGAACGCGATCGCCTAAGTACTCTTGCGGCGCACGCACGCGACGACTCTTGCCAAAGGACGCGAAATGTGCGTAGAGACGCTGTCTGGATGCGCTCGCCTACCCCGTAATGCGCCTACAGCTACGACCACCTTGAGCCGCCGCCGACAGGCGGGAAGCAGACACAGCGCGGCGTGCGCGGACGGAAACCGTGCGGTGGTGGTGTAATGGTCAGCATAGTTGCCTTCCAAGCAGTTGATCCGGGTTCGATTCCCGGCCACCGCAGCCGGCTTTTACTTTTGCGTATGAGTACTTTTGCCACGCGTCTTTAAATTAATGTTTCTTTCCCCCTCTTACTCGCTTTCATGCCACCCTATAGTGTGTGCGTCGATTCCCCTTGAGTCTCGACTTGTCTCGACTTTGCTCAGCTGACGCGAGAGCTGACGCTCTCCAATCGGCCTATATCAAGAGGACAAGCACGCGAAACGACTGAGAGAGGTATGGCGAGGCGGCCACCACATTACTTATGCCTCAAGTAAATACCTGCTGCCTGTTATCATGTATTGTCTGATGTTACATGTTCTGTCAGACAAATTCAGTTTTATTACTAGTACATTTCTTTTTTTTTTTTTTTTTCTTTGTTGAAAATTTTACAACACGCTCCTTCATTTCACTGTGGCCGCACGGCGCGACTTGGCATACCGAGAGGCAAAACGTGGCGCCAGTGCCCTTGACCGAATAGCGCTGCAGCTCCGAAACCGAAGAGGAAAGAGTAATACGAATTGAAACCGTCGGCAGTGCCCTGTGTTCGCAGGCGGTCACCCGCCCAAGCACTGACAACGCCCAGCTTCGCGCAGTAGCGGTGATCGGACGAGAAACTTTGTGTTCACCGTGCTGTGACCAGTGAAGTGTTTTAGCGCGTCCCGACAAGTCGCGTTCTGGTCCCCTATCAGCTCCCACACAATGTGACGACTTCTTTGTTACCATACTTCCCCGCCGAAATCGGCGTTGCCTTTTTGAAAGAGTGAAATCGTAGTGGCCCGTGGGGGGATCGAACCCACGACCTTCGCGTTATTAGCACGACGCTCTAACCGACTGAGCTAACGGGCCTCGGGAATTGCTCTGCGTATTGCCATGTAACATTTCTATGGTAGCAGTCCAACAGTGGACCAGCGTCTCTTCTTCCTTTATTCCGCTGCTCGTAGTAATTTCATTGCGTGCCCGTTTCTCTCGACTGTTTTCAGCTGACGTTTATGAACCAGTAGCTATAATGCGAGGAGGACGTGAAACAGCCTTTCGCAGGGTCAAAACTTGTCGTGACTTTTGCCGAAAAATTCCGTTCCGGTACCGGGAATCGAACCCGGGCCTCCTGGGTGAAAGCCAGGTATCCTAGCCACTAGACCACACCGGACGCGCAAGTTTTACTCGGGGTTTACACCCGGTCCACTCGCTTTCCGTGTCGCACTTTCCCTGTTTGCGAGCATCTTTTCGCGCGCCCATGGCGAGGCGCGCATGGCAAAAGTCACAATTCATTGCTTTATGCCTCGTTGTTACAGCGGTAGGAGGAAAAGCAAAGCTGTAAGTAGTAATATTTATTTACTTATTTCGCAAGTAAATACCTGCTGCCTGTCATCGTACAGCAGGTCATACATTGTGTGACTTTACACGTTATATCGTACGAAATTCAGTATTATTACTAGTACTTTTTTCCTTGAAAATTTCACATAAGAACTGCAAGTAGTAATAACGGGAAGTAAACATTATCACGCTGAGTCGTTGAAGCCTTGAGGATAACAAAGTACAAAGTGTTTTGCTCCTTCGCAAACCCCAGAGCCGTCGATTTAGCTGTGGACGAAAGTAAATTAAATGCCCCGGGTGAGGATCGAACTCACGACCTTAAGATTATGAGACTTACGCGCTGCCTACTGCGCTACCGAGGCAGGTGATCGCCAGGCCTTCTGGAATCTCGGTAAGTACCAAATACCAGTGGTAGAGAGTCTGCACTTCCTGGCTCATTTTTTTCTGTTGCTACACGTGCATTCCCGGCGCGACAGGCAACTTGCGATGCTAGGCCGACGCCAGTATGTACAATAGCGCACAACAGTCCAAACGAGCAGTCGTGCGCGCTGCATGTTTGGTTATTCCCACACGGAAATCCCGCGGTTCATTCTCATGGCTCACGCAGTTCGAGTGCGAAAGACACGCAGCACCACTATCGGAGAAAAAACAAAATGATGCATCGGCCGGGAATCGAACCCGGGCCGCCCGCGTGGCAGGCGAGCATTCTACCACTGAACCACCGATGCTCAGCTAGTTCACAGCTTCCTGGTGCTTTCCGCGGCAGACGTCTGAGGGGAAAGTGGGACTGCCGTCCAGCGCCGTCGCATCCTCTCGAGAGAATGCTACACACGCTGAATCCTGAACTGCACTGCACTGCTTAAAAATGACGCCCGAACGCGATCGCCTAAGTACTCTTGCGGCGCACGCACGCGACGACTCTTGCCAAAGGACGCGAAATGTGCGTAGAGACGCTGTCTGGATGCGCTCGCCTACCCCGTAATGCGCCTACAGCTACGACCACCTTGAGCCGCCGCCGACAGGCGGGAAGCAGACACAGCGCGGCGTGCGCGGACGGAAACCGTGCGGTGGTGGTGTAATGGTCAGCATAGTTGCCTTCCAAGCAGTTGATCCGGGTTCGATTCCCGGCCACCGCAGCCGGCTTTTACTTTTGCGTATGAGTACTTTTGCCACGCGTCTTTAAATTAATGTTTCTTTCCCCCTCTTACTCGCTTTCATGCCACCCTATAGTGTGTGCGTCGATTCCCCTTGAGTCTCGACTTGTCTCGACTTTGCTCAGCTGACGCGAGAGCTGACGCTCTCCAATCGGCCTATATCAAGAGGACAAGCACGCGAAACGACTGAGAGAGGTATGGCGAGGCGGCCACCACATTACTTATGCCTCAAGTAAATACCTGCTGCCTGTTATCATGTATTGTCTGATGTTACATGTTCTGTCAGACAAATTCAGTTTTATTACTAGTACATTTCTTTTTTTTTTTTTTTTTCTTTGTTGAAAATTTTACAACACGCTCCTTCATTTCACTGTGGCCGCACGGCGCGACTTGGCATACCGAGAGGCAAAACGTGGCGCCAGTGCCCTTGACCGAATAGCGCTGCAGCTCCGAAACCGAAGAGGAAAGAGTAATACGAATTGAAACCGTCGGCAGTGCCCTGTGTTCGCAGGCGGTCACCCGCCCAAGCACTGACAACGCCCAGCTTCGCGCAGTAGCGGTGATCGGACGAGAAACTTTGTGTTCACCGTGCTGTGACCAGTGAAGTGTTTTAGCGCGTCCCGACAAGTCGCGTTCTGGTCCCCTATCAGCTCCCACACAATGTGACGACTTCTTTGTTACCATACTTCCCCGCCGAAATCGGCGTTGCCTTTTTGAAAGAGTGAAATCGTAGTGGCCCGTGGGGGGATCGAACCCACGACCTTCGCGTTATTAGCACGACGCTCTAACCGACTGAGCTAACGGGCCTCGGGAATTGCTCTGCGTATTGCCATGTAACATTTCTATGGTAGCAGTCCAACAGTGGACCAGCGTCTCTTCTTCCTTTATTCCGCTGCTCGTAGTAATTTCATTGCGTGCCCGTTTCTCTCGACTGTTTTCAGCTGACGTTTATGAACCAGTAGCTATAATGCGAGGAGGACGTGAAACAGCCTTTCGCAGGGTCAAAACTTGTCGTGACTTTTGCCGAAAAATTCCGTTCCGGTACCGGGAATCGAACCCGGGCCTCCTGGGTGAAAGCCAGGTATCCTAGCCACTAGACCACACCGGACGCGCAAGTTTTACTCGGGGTTTACACCCGGTCCACCCGCTTTCCGTGTCGCACTTTCCCTGTTTGCGAGCATCTTTTCGCGCGCCCATGGCGAGGCGCGCATGGCAAAAGTCACAATTCATTGCTTTATGCCTCGTTGTTACAGCGGTAGGAGGAAAAGCAAAGCTGTAAGTAGTAATATTTATTTACTTATTTCGCAAGTAAATACCTGCTGCCTGTCATCGTACAGCAGGTCATACATTGTGTGACTTTACACGTTATATCGTACGAAATTCAGTATTATTACTAGTACTTTTTTCCTTGAAAATTTCACATAAGAACTGCAAGTAGTAATAACGGGAAGTAAACATTATCACGCTGAGTCGTTGAAGCCTTGAGGATAACAAAGTACAAAGTGTTTTGCTCCTTCGCAAACCCCAGAGCCGTCGATTTAGCTGTGGACGAAAGTAAATTAAATGCCCCGGGTGAGGATCGAACTCACGACCTTAAGATTATGAGACTTACGCGCTGCCTACTGCGCTACCGAGGCAGGTGATCGCCAGGCCTTCTGGAATCTCGGTAAGTACCAAATACCAGTGGTAGAGAGTCTGCACTTCCTGGCTCATTTTTTTCTGTTGCTACACGTGCATTCCCGGCGCGACAGGCAACTTGCGATGCTAGGCCGACGCCAGTATGTACAATAGCGCACAACAGTCCAAACGAGCAGTCGTGCGCGCTGCATGTTTGGTTATTCCCACACGGAAATCCCGCGGTTCATTCTCATGGCTCACGCAGTTCGAGTGCGAAAGACACGCAGCACCACTATCGGAGAAAAAACAAAATGATGCATCGGCCGGGAATCGAACCCGGGCCGCCCGCGTGGCAGGCGAGCATTCTACCACTGAACCACCGATGCTCAGCTAGTTCACAGCTTCCTGGTGCTTTCCGCGGCAGACGTCTGAGGGGAAAGTGGGACTGCCGTCCAGCGCCGTCGCATCCTCTCGAGAGAATGCTACACACGCTGAATCCTGAACTGCACTGCACTGCTTAAAAATGACGCCCGAACGCGATCGCCTAAGTACTCTTGCGGCGCACGCACGCGACGACTCTTGCCAAAGGACGCGAAATGTGCGTAGAGACGCTGTCTGGATGCGCTCGCCTACCCCGTAATGCGCCTACAGCTACGACCACCTTGAGCCGCCGCCGACAGGCGGGAAGCAGACACAGCGCGGCGTGCGCGGACGGAAACCGTGCGGTGGTGGTGTAATGGTCAGCATAGTTGCCTTCCAAGCAGTTGATCCGGGTTCGATTCCCGGCCACCGCAGCCGGCTTTTACTTTTGCGTATGAGTACTTTTGCCACGCGTCTTTAAATTAATGTTTCTTTCCCCCTCTTACTCGCTTTCATGCCACCCTATAGTGTGTGCGTCGATTCCCCTTGAGTCTCGACTTGTCTCGACTTTGCTCAGCTGACGCGAGAGCTGACGCTCTCCAATCGGCCTATATCAAGAGGACAAGCACGCGAAACGACTGAGAGAGGTATGGCGAGGCGGCCACCACATTACTTATGCCTCAAGTAAATACCTGCTGCCTGTTATCATGTATTGTCTGATGTTACATGTTCTGTCAGACAAATTCAGTTTTATTACTAGTACATTTCTTTTTTTTTTTTTTTTTTCTTTGTTGAAAATTTTACAACACGCTCCTTCATTTCACTGTGGCCGCACGGCGCGACTTGGCATACCGAGAGGCAAAACGTGGCGCCAGTGCCCTTGACCGAATAGCGCTGCAGCTCCGAAACCGAAGAGGAAAGAGTAATACGAATTGAAACCGTCGGCAGTGCCCTGTGTTCGCAGGCGGTCACCCGCCCAAGCACTGACAACGCCCAGCTTCGCGCAGTAGCGGTGATCGGACGAGAAACTTTGTGTTCACCGTGCTGTGACCAGTGAAGTGTTTTAGCGCGTCCCGACAAGTCGCGTTCTGGTCCCCTATCAGCTCCCACACAATGTGACGACTTCTTTGTTACCATACTTCCCCGCCGAAATCGGCGTTGCCTTTTTGAAAGAGTGAAATCGTAGTGGCCCGTGGGGGGATCGAACCCACGACCTTCGCGTTATTAGCACGACGCTCTAACCGACTGAGCTAACGGGCCTCGGGAATTGCTCTGCGTATTGCCATGTAACATTTCTATGGTAGCAGTCCAACAGTGGACCAGCGTCTCTTCTTCCTTTATTCCGCTGCTCGTAGTAATTTCATTGCGTGCCCGTTTCTCTCGACTGTTTTCAGCTGACGTTTATGAACCAGTAGCTATAATGCGAGGAGGACGTGAAACAGCCTTTCGCAGGGTCAAAACTTGTCGTGACTTTTGCCGAAAAATTCCGTTCCGGTACCGGGAATCGAACCCGGGCCTCCTGGGTGAAAGCCAGGTATCCTAGCCACTAGACCACACCGGACGCGCAAGTTTTACTCGGGGTTTACACCCGGTCCACCCGCTTTCCGTGTCGCACTTTCCCTGTTTGCGAGCATCTTTTCGCGCGCCCATGGCGAGGCGCGCATGGCAAAAGTCACAATTCATTGCTTTATGCCTCGTTGTTACAGCGGTAGGAGGAAAAGCAAAGCTGTAAGTAGTAATATTTATTTACTTATTTCGCAAGTAAATACCTGCTGCCTGTCATCGTACAGCAGGTCATACATTGTGTGACTTTACACGTTATATCGTACGAAATTCAGTATTATTACTAGTACTTTTTTCCTTGAAAATTTCACATAAGAACTGCAAGTAGTAATAACGGGAAGTAAACATTATCACGCTGAGTCGTTGAAGCCTTGAGGATAACAAAGTACAAAGTGTTTTGCTCCTTCGCAAACCCCAGAGCCGTCGATTTAGCTGTGGACGAAAGTAAATTAAATGCCCCGGGTGAGGATCGAACTCACGACCTTAAGATTATGAGACTTACGCGCTGCCTACTGCGCTACCGAGGCAGGTGATCGCCAGGCCTTCTGGAATCTCGGTAAGTACCAAATACCAGTGGTAGAGAGTCTGCACTTCCTGGCTCATTTTTTTCTGTTGCTACACGTGCATTCCCGGCGCGACAGGCAACTTGCGATGCTAGGCCGACGCCAGTATGTACAATAGCGCACAACAGTCCAAACGAGCAGTCGTGCGCGCTGCATGTTTGGTTATTCCCACACGGAAATCCCGCGGTTCATTCTCATGGCTCACGCAGTTCGAGTGCGAAAGACACGCAGCACCACTATCGGAGAAAAAACAAAATGATGCATCGGCCGGGAATCGAACCCGGGCCGCCCGCGTGGCAGGCGAGCATTCTACCACTGAACCACCGATGCTCAGCTAGTTCACAGCTTCCTGGTGCTTTCCGCGGCAGACGTCTGAGGGGAAAGTGGGACTGCCGTCCAGCGCCGTCGCATCCTCTCGAGAGAATGCTACACACGCTGAATCCTGAACTGCACTGCACTGCTTAAAAATGACGCCCGAACGCGATCGCCTAAGTACTCTTGCGGCGCACGCACGCGACGACTCTTGCCAAAGGACGCGAAATGTGCGTAGAGACGCTGTCTGGATGCGCTCGCCTACCCCGTAATGCGCCTACAGCTACGACCACCTTGAGCCGCCGCCGACAGGCGGGAAGCAGACACAGCGCGGCGTGCGCGGACGGAAACCGTGCGGTGGTGGTGTAATGGTCAGCATAGTTGCCTTCCAAGCAGTTGATCCGGGTTCGATTCCCGGCCACCGCAGCCGGCTTTTACTTTTGCGTATGAGTACTTTTGCCACGCGTCTTTAAATTAATGTTTCTTTCCCCCTCTTACTCGCTTTCATGCCACCCTATAGTGTGTGCGTCGATTCCCCTTGAGTCTCGACTTGTCTCGACTTTGCTCAGCTGACGCGAGAGCTGACGCTCTCCAATCGGCCTATATCAAGAGGACAAGCACGCGAAACGACTGAGAGAGGTATGGCGAGGCGGCCACCACATTACTTATGCCTCAAGTAAATACCTGCTGCCTGTTATCATGTATTGTCTGATGTTACATGTTCTGTCAGACAAATTCAGTTTTATTACTAGTACATTTCTTTTTTTTTTTTTTTTTTTTCTTTGTTGAAAATTTTACAACACGCTCCTTCATTTCACTGTGGCCGCACGGCGCGACTTGGCATACCGAGAGGCAAAACGTGGCGCCAGTGCCCTTGACCGAATAGCGCTGCAGCTCCGAAACCGAAGAGGAAAGAGTAATACGAATTGAAACCGTCGGCAGTGCCCTGTGTTCGCAGGCGGTCACCCGCCCAAGCACTGACAACGCCCAGCTTCGCGCAGTAGCGGTGATCGGACGAGAAACTTTGTGTTCACCGTGCTGTGACCAGTGAAGTGTTTTAGCGCGTCCCGACAAGTCGCGTTCTGGTCCCCTATCAGCTCCCACACAATGTGACGACTTCTTTGTTACCATACTTCCCCGCCGAAATCGGCGTTGCCTTTTTGAAAGAGTGAAATCGTAGTGGCCCGTGGGGGGATCGAACCCACGACCTTCGCGTTATTAGCACGACGCTCTAACCGACTGAGCTAACGGGCCTCGGGAATTGCTCTGCGTATTGCCATGTAACATTTCTATGGTAGCAGTCCAACAGTGGACCAGCGTCTCTTCTTCCTTTATTCCGCTGCTCGTAGTAATTTCATTGCGTGCCCGTTTCTCTCGACTGTTTTCAGCTGACGTTTATGAACCAGTAGCTATAATGCGAGGAGGACGTGAAACAGCCTTTCGCAGGGTCAAAACTTGTCGTGACTTTTGCCGAAAAATTCCGTTCCGGTACCGGGAATCGAACCCGGGCCTCCTGGGTGAAAGCCAGGTATCCTAGCCACTAGACCACACCGGACGCGCAAGTTTTACTCGGGGTTTACACCCGGTCCACCCGCTTTCCGTGTCGCACTTTCCCTGTTTGCGAGCATCTTTTCGCGCGCCCATGGCGAGGCGCGCATGGCAAAAGTCACAATTCATTGCTTTATGCCTCGTTGTTACAGCGGTAGGAGGAAAAGCAAAGCTGTAAGTAGTAATATTTATTTACTTATTTCGCAAGTAAATACCTGCTGCCTGTCATCGTACAGCAGGTCATACATTGTGTGACTTTACACGTTATATCGTACGAAATTCAGTATTATTACTAGTACTTTTTTCCTTGAAAATTTCACATAAGAACTGCAAGTAGTAATAACGGGAAGTAAACATTATCACGCTGAGTCGTTGAAGCCTTGAGGATAACAAAGTACAAAGTGTTTTGCTCCTTCGCAAACCCCAGAGCCGTCGATTTAGCTGTGGACGAAAGTAAATTAAATGCCCCGGGTGAGGATCGAACTCACGACCTTAAGATTATGAGACTTACGCGCTGCCTACTGCGCTACCGAGGCAGGTGATCGCCAGGCCTTCTGGAATCTCGGTAAGTACCAAATACCAGTGGTAGAGAGTCTGCACTTCCTGGCTCATTTTTTTCTGTTGCTACACGTGCATTCCCGGCGCGACAGGCAACTTGCGATGCTAGGCCGACGCCAGTATGTACAATAGCGCACAACAGTCCAAACGAGCAGTCGTGCGCGCTGCATGTTTGGTTATTCCCACACGGAAATCCCGCGGTTCATTCTCATGGCTCACGCAGTTCGAGTGCGAAAGACACGCAGCACCACTATCGGAGAAAAAACAAAATGATGCATCGGCCGGGAATCGAACCCGGGCCGCCCGCGTGGCAGGCGAGCATTCTACCACTGAACCACCGATGCTCAGCTAGTTCACAGCTTCCTGGTGCTTTCCGCGGCAGACGTCTGAGGGGAAAGTGGGACTGCCGTCCAGCGCCGTCGCATCCTCTCGAGAGAATGCTACACACGCTGAATCCTGAACTGCACTGCACTGCTTAAAAATGACGCCCGAACGCGATCGCCTAAGTACTCTTGCGGCGCACGCACGCGACGACTCTTGCCAAAGGACGCGAAATGTGCGTAGAGACGCTGTCTGGATGCGCTCGCCTACCCCGTAATGCGCCTACAGCTACGACCACCTTGAGCCGCCGCCGACAGGCGGGAAGCAGACACAGCGCGGCGTGCGCGGACGGAAACCGTGCGGTGGTGGTGTAATGGTCAGCATAGTTGCCTTCCAAGCAGTTGATCCGGGTTCGATTCCCGGCCACCGCAGCCGGCTTTTACTTTTGCGTATGAGTACTTTTGCCACGCGTCTTTAAATTAATGTTTCTTTCCCCCTCTTACTCGCTTTCATGCCACCCTATAGTGTGTGCGTCGATTCCCCTTGAGTCTCGACTTGTCTCGACTTTGCTCAGCTGACGCGAGAGCTGACGCTCTCCAATCGGCCTATATCAAGAGGACAAGCACGCGAAACGACTGAGAGAGGTATGGCGAGGCGGCCACCACATTACTTATGCCTCAAGTAAATACCTGCTGCCTGTTATCATGTATTGTCTGATGTTACATGTTCTGTCAGACAAATTCAGTTTTATTACTAGTACATTTCTTTTTTTTTTTTTTTTTTCTTTGTTGAAAATTTTACAACACGCTCCTTCATTTCACTGTGGCCGCACGGCGCGACTTGGCATACCGAGAGGCAAAACGTGGCGCCAGTGCCCTTGACCGAATAGCGCTGCAGCTCCGAAACCGAAGAGGAAAGAGTAATACGAATTGAAACCGTCGGCAGTGCCCTGTGTTCGCAGGCGGTCACCCGCCCAAGCACTGACAACGCCCAGCTTCGCGCAGTAGCGGTGATCGGACGAGAAACTTTGTGTTCACCGTGCTGTGACCAGTGAAGTGTTTTAGCGCGTCCCGACAAGTCGCGTTCTGGTCCCCTATCAGCTCCCACACAATGTGACGACTTCTTTGTTACCATACTTCCCCGCCGAAATCGGCGTTGCCTTTTTGAAAGAGTGAAATCGTAGTGGCCCGTGGGGGGATCGAACCCACGACCTTCGCGTTATTAGCACGACGCTCTAACCGACTGAGCTAACGGGCCTCGGGAATTGCTCTGCGTATTGCCATGTAACATTTCTATGGTAGCAGTCCAACAGTGGACCAGCGTCTCTTCTTCCTTTATTCCGCTGCTCGTAGTAATTTCATTGCGTGCCCGTTTCTCTCGACTGTTTTCAGCTGACGTTTATGAACCAGTAGCTATAATGCGAGGAGGACGTGAAACAGCCTTTCGCAGGGTCAAAACTTGTCGTGACTTTTGCCGAAAAATTCCGTTCCGGTACCGGGAATCGAACCCGGGCCTCCTGGGTGAAAGCCAGGTATCCTAGCCACTAGACCACACCGGACGCGCAAGTTTTACTCGGGGTTTACACCCGGTCCACCCGCTTTCCGTGTCGCACTTTCCCTGTTTGCGAGCATCTTTTCGCGCGCCCATGGCGAGGCGCGCATGGCAAAAGTCACAATTCATTGCTTTATGCCTCGTTGTTACAGCGGTAGGAGGAAAAGCAAAGCTGTAAGTAGTAATATTTATTTACTTATTTCGCAAGTAAATACCTGCTGCCTGTCATCGTACAGCAGGTCATACATTGTGTGACTTTACACGTTATATCGTACGAAATTCAGTATTATTACTAGTACTTTTTTCCTTGAAAATTTCACATAAGAACTGCAAGTAGTAATAACGGGAAGTAAACATTATCACGCTGAGTCGTTGAAGCCTTGAGGATAACAAAGTACAAAGTGTTTTGCTCCTTCGCAAACCCCAGAGCCGTCGATTTAGCTGTGGACGAAAGTAAATTAAATGCCCCGGGTGAGGATCGAACTCACGACCTTAAGATTATGAGACTTACGCGCTGCCTACTGCGCTACCGAGGCAGGTGATCGCCAGGCCTTCTGGAATCTCGGTAAGTACCAAATACCAGTGGTAGAGAGTCTGCACTTCCTGGCTCATTTTTTTCTGTTGCTACACGTGCATTCCCGGCGCGACAGGCAACTTGCGATGCTAGGCCGACGCCAGTATGTACAATAGCGCACAACAGTCCAAACGAGCAGTCGTGCGCGCTGCATGTTTGGTTATTCCCACACGGAAATCCCGCGGTTCATTCTCATGGCTCACGCAGTTCGAGTGCGAAAGACACGCAGCACCACTATCGGAGAAAAAACAAAATGATGCATCGGCCGGGAATCGAACCCGGGCCGCCCGCGTGGCAGGCGAGCATTCTACCACTGAACCACCGATGCTCAGCTAGTTCACAGCTTCCTGGTGCTTTCCGCGGCAGACGTCTGAGGGGAAAGTGGGACTGCCGTCCAGCGCCGTCGCATCCTCTCGAGAGAATGCTACACACGCTGAATCCTGAACTGCACTGCACTGCTTAAAAATGACGCCCGAACGCGATCGCCTAAGTACTCTTGCGGCGCACGCACGCGACGACTCTTGCCAAAGGACGCGAAATGTGCGTAGAGACGCTGTCTGGATGCGCTCGCCTACCCCGTAATGCGCCTACAGCTACGACCACCTTGAGCCGCCGCCGACAGGCGGGAAGCAGACACAGCGCGGCGTGCGCGGACGGAAACCGTGCGGTGGTGGTGTAATGGTCAGCATAGTTGCCTTCCAAGCAGTTGATCCGGGTTCGATTCCCGGCCACCGCAGCCGGCTTTTACTTTTGCGTATGAGTACTTTTGCCACGCGTCTTTAAATTAATGTTTCTTTCCCCCTCTTACTCGCTTTCATGCCACCCTATAGTGTGTGCGTCGATTCCCCTTGAGTCTCGACTTGTCTCGACTTTGCTCAGCTGACGCGAGAGCTGACGCTCTCCAATCGGCCTATATCAAGAGGACAAGCACGCGAAACGACTGAGAGAGGTATGGCGAGGCGGCCACCACATTACTTATGCCTCAAGTAAATACCTGCTGCCTGTTATCATGTATTGTCTGATGTTACATGTTCTGTCAGACAAATTCAGTTTTATTACTAGTACATTTCTTTTTTTTTTTTTTTTTTTCTTTGTTGAAAATTTTACAACACGCTCCTTCATTTCACTGTGGCCGCACGGCGCGACTTGGCATACCGAGAGGCAAAACGTGGCGCCAGTGCCCTTGACCGAATAGCGCTGCAGCTCCGAAACCGAAGAGGAAAGAGTAATACGAATTGAAACCGTCGGCAGTGCCCTGTGTTCGCAGGCGGTCACCCGCCCAAGCACTGACAACGCCCAGCTTCGCGCAGTAGCGGTGATCGGACGAGAAACTTTGTGTTCACCGTGCTGTGACCAGTGAAGTGTTTTAGCGCGTCCCGACAAGTCGCGTTCTGGTCCCCTATCAGCTCCCACACAATGTGACGACTTCTTTGTTACCATACTTCCCCGCCGAAATCGGCGTTGCCTTTTTGAAAGAGTGAAATCGTAGTGGCCCGTGGGGGGATCGAACCCACGACCTTCGCGTTATTAGCACGACGCTCTAACCGACTGAGCTAACGGGCCTCGGGAATTGCTCTGCGTATTGCCATGTAACATTTCTATGGTAGCAGTCCAACAGTGGACCAGCGTCTCTTCTTCCTTTATTCCGCTGCTCGTAGTAATTTCATTGCGTGCCCGTTTCTCTCGACTGTTTTCAGCTGACGTTTATGAACCAGTAGCTATAATGCGAGGAGGACGTGAAACAGCCTTTCGCAGGGTCAAAACTTGTCGTGACTTTTGCCGAAAAATTCCGTTCCGGTACCGGGAATCGAACCCGGGCCTCCTGGGTGAAAGCCAGGTATCCTAGCCACTAGACCACACCGGACGCGCAAGTTTTACTCGGGGTTTACACCCGGTCCACCCGCTTTCCGTGTCGCACTTTCCCTGTTTGCGAGCATCTTTTCGCGCGCCCATGGCGAGGCGCGCATGGCAAAAGTCACAATTCATTGCTTTATGCCTCGTTGTTACAGCGGTAGGAGGAAAAGCAAAGCTGTAAGTAGTAATATTTATTTACTTATTTCGCAAGTAAATACCTGCTGCCTGTCATCGTACAGCAGGTCATACATTGTGTGACTTTACACGTTATATCGTACGAAATTCAGTATTATTACTAGTACTTTTTTCCTTGAAAATTTCACATAAGAACTGCAAGTAGTAATAACGGGAAGTAAACATTATCACGCTGAGTCGTTGAAGCCTTGAGGATAACAAAGTACAAAGTGTTTTGCTCCTTCGCAAACCCCAGAGCCGTCGATTTAGCTGTGGACGAAAGTAAATTAAATGCCCCGGGTGAGGATCGAACTCACGACCTTAAGATTATGAGACTTACGCGCTGCCTACTGCGCTACCGAGGCAGGTGATCGCCAGGCCTTCTGGAATCTCGGTAAGTACCAAATACCAGTGGTAGAGAGTCTGCACTTCCTGGCTCATTTTTTTCTGTTGCTACACGTGCATTCCCGGCGCGACAGGCAACTTGCGATGCTAGGCCGACGCCAGTATGTACAATAGCGCACAACAGTCCAAACGAGCAGTCGTGCGCGCTGCATGTTTGGTTATTCCCACACGGAAATCCCGCGGTTCATTCTCATGGCTCACGCAGTTCGAGTGCGAAAGACACGCAGCACCACTATCGGAGAAAAAACAAAATGATGCATCGGCCGGGAATCGAACCCGGGCCGCCCGCGTGGCAGGCGAGCATTCTACCACTGAACCACCGATGCTCAGCTAGTTCACAGCTTCCTGGTGCTTTCCGCGGCAGACGTCTGAGGGGAAAGTGGGACTGCCGTCCAGCGCCGTCGCATCCTCTCGAGAGAATGCTACACACGCTGAATCCTGAACTGCACTGCACTGCTTAAAAATGACGCCCGAACGCGATCGCCTAAGTACTCTTGCGGCGCACGCACGCGACGACTCTTGCCAAAGGACGCGAAATGTGCGTAGAGACGCTGTCTGGATGCGCTCGCCTACCCCGTAATGCGCCTACAGCTACGACCACCTTGAGCCGCCGCCGACAGGCGGGAAGCAGACACAGCGCGGCGTGCGCGGACGGAAACCGTGCGGTGGTGGTGTAATGGTCAGCATAGTTGCCTTCCAAGCAGTTGATCCGGGTTCGATTCCCGGCCACCGCAGCCGGCTTTTACTTTTGCGTATGAGTACTTTTGCCACGCGTCTTTAAATTAATGTTTCTTTCCCCCTCTTACTCGCTTTCATGCCACCCTATAGTGTGTGCGTCGATTCCCCTTGAGTCTCGACTTGTCTCGACTTTGCTCAGCTGACGCGAGAGCTGACGCTCTCCAATCGGCCTATATCAAGAGGACAAGCACGCGAAACGACTGAGAGAGGTATGGCGAGGCGGCCACCACATTACTTATGCCTCAAGTAAATACCTGCTGCCTGTTATCATGTATTGTCTGATGTTACATGTTCTGTCAGACAAATTCAGTTTTATTACTAGTACATTTCTTTTTTTTTTTTTTTTTTCTTTGTTGAAAATTTTACAACACGCTCCTTCATTTCACTGTGGCCGCACGGCGCGACTTGGCATACCGAGAGGCAAAACGTGGCGCCAGTGCCCTTGACCGAATAGCGCTGCAGCTCCGAAACCGAAGAGGAAAGAGTAATACGAATTGAAACCGTCGGCAGTGCCCTGTGTTCGCAGGCGGTCACCCGCCCAAGCACTGACAACGCCCAGCTTCGCGCAGTAGCGGTGATCGGACGAGAAACTTTGTGTTCACCGTGCTGTGACCAGTGAAGTGTTTTAGCGCGTCCCGACAAGTCGCGTTCTGGTCCCCTATCAGCTCCCACACAATGTGACGACTTCTTTGTTACCATACTTCCCCGCCGAAATCGGCGTTGCCTTTTTGAAAGAGTGAAATCGTAGTGGCCCGTGGGGGGATCGAACCCACGACCTTCGCGTTATTAGCACGACGCTCTAACCGACTGAGCTAACGGGCCTCGGGAATTGCTCTGCGTATTGCCATGTAACATTTCTATGGTAGCAGTCCAACAGTGGACCAGCGTCTCTTCTTCCTTTATTCCGCTGCTCGTAGTAATTTCATTGCGTGCCCGTTTCTCTCGACTGTTTTCAGCTGACGTTTATGAACCAGTAGCTATAATGCGAGGAGGACGTGAAACAGCCTTTCGCAGGGTCAAAACTTGTCGTGACTTTTGCCGAAAAATTCCGTTCCGGTACCGGGAATCGAACCCGGGCCTCCTGGGTGAAAGCCAGGTATCCTAGCCACTAGACCACACCGGACGCGCAAGTTTTACTCGGGGTTTACACCCGGTCCACCCGCTTTCCGTGTCGCACTTTCCCTGTTTGCGAGCATCTTTTCGCGCGCCCATGGCGAGGCGCGCATGGCAAAAGTCATACAATTCATTGCTTTAATGCCTCGTTGTTACAGCGGTAGGAGGAAAAGCAACAGGCTGTAAGTAGTAATATTTATTTACTTATTTCGCAAGTAAATACCTGCTGCCTGTCATCGTACAGCAGGTCATACATTGTGTGACTTTAACACGTTATATCGTACGAAATTCAGTATTATTACTAGTACTTTTTTCCTTGAAAATTTCACATAAGAACTGCAAGTAGTAATAACGGGAAGTAAACATTATCACGCTGAGTCGTTGAAGCCTTGAGGATAACAAAGTACAAAGTGTTTTGCTCCTTCGCAAACCCCAGAGCCGTCGATTTAGCTGTGGACGAAAGTAAATTAAATGCCCCGGGTGAGGATCGAACTCACGACCTTAAGATTATGAGACTTACGCGCTGCCTACTGCGCTACCGAGGCAGGTGATCGCCAGGCCTTCTGAATCTCGGTAAGTACCAAATACCAGTGGTAGAGAGTCTGCACTTCCTGGCTCATTTTTTTCTGTTGCTACACGTGCATTCCCGGCGCGACAGGCAACTTGCGATGCTAGGGCCGACGCCAGTATGTTACAATAGCGCACAACAGTCCAAACGAGCAGTCGTGCGCGCTGCATGTTTGGTTATTCCCACACGGAAATCCCGCGGTTCATTCTCATGGCTCACGCAGTTCGAGTGCGAAAGACACGCAGCACCACTATCGGAGAAAAAAACAAAATGATGCATCGGCCGGGAATCGAACCCGGGCCGCCCGCGTGGCAGGCGAGCATTCTACCACTGAACCCACCGATGCTCAGCTAGTTCACAGCTTCCTGGTGCTTTCCGCGGCAGACGTCTGAGGGGAAAGTGGGACTGCCGTCCAGCGCCGTCGCATCCTCTCGAGAGAATGCTACACACGCTGAATCCTGAACTGCACTGCACTGCTTAAAAATGACGCCCGAACGC
>NW_025728899.1:7500-10000 GCF_021461385.2 Schistocerca piceifrons
GGTACGATCTAAGGAACCATAACTGATTTAATGAGCCATTCGCGGTTTCACCTTAATGCGGCTTGTACTGAGACATGCATGGCTTAATCTTTGAGACAAGCATATGACTACTGGCAGGATCAACCAGGGAGCTGCGTCAACTAGAGCTGAGCAGCCGGCCGCCCGGGAGTGTGTCCCGGGGGCCCGCGCGAACACGCAAGCGTCCGCTCAATCATTCTGCAAACAGGAGGAGGCTGAGCTCCCCTGCACAATACACCTCGAAACCCTCTCAGGTCCCGGCGGCGCGCAGCGCCGTCCCAAGTACTTGGTCGGGTTCGAGAGAGGCGCAATCGCCCGGAGTTAGGCGAGTAGACGCTTTCGGTGCGACCACCCGTGCTCCCAACTGAGCTTGCCGCTGCCGACAGAGGCCCGGGAGCGTGCTGTCGTGGCATTGCCGGCGGGAGACAACACGCGCCACCTACGGTGACCGGCAGCTCCAACGCCAGCGCCACAGAAGGACAAAAGCCCCACTTGGGTGCCGAAGCGAACTCTCCCAGCACAGCGCACGCGCCAACACATCCGCACAGCTGCGATACAAACCACCAGCGAGAACCGCTGGGGCGACCGAGCAGCAGACGGCGTCGCGGCGCCGAGCGCCGGGCGGCAGCGCATCCTCAACGCACACAGTCCTCAATCGGACCAGCACACTGAAGATGTCCACCGCGCTTCGCACCGGGCCCGCGAGGACCTACTTTGGCCGCACGGCGCCGCGCGCAGGGTGCGCCGGCGCGCAGCTGCGACGCCTGCCGCGTCCGTCGGCCGGCGCGCCTGCCACTGGCCGCCCCCACCAGCCGGCTGTAGCGCGTGCGCCCACGCACCGCGCGGCCAGCACGCCGGGAGGCGCCCCCTCACCGGCCGGGGACGGTCCCACCCAGCCACCGCCGCGTATCGCTTCACACCCAGATGCCGTTCAGTTTCGTCGGCATGGTGGGTATCGCTGGAACAACCGGTTAGTACCTCAACCTATCGTCGCCATCACCGATTCACCCCTAGCGAGAACAACCGCACCACAACAGGTTACCATTTGTTCATTTGCGTAACTTCACCAGAAAACGCAGGCGTCCATCGCCATTTGCAACTTCCACGATTATTGCATGCCTGTGTCAGGTGTCACGCCACACTACGTCTGCCCACATACAC
Source organism: Schistocerca piceifrons (assembly GCF_021461385.2). Taxonomy (NCBI): domain Eukaryota; kingdom Metazoa; phylum Arthropoda; class Insecta; order Orthoptera; family Acrididae; genus Schistocerca; species Schistocerca piceifrons. The sequence goes on from NW_025728899.1 coordinate 8,680, forward strand.
GCAACAAAATGTGCACGCCTAGACAATACGTGGAAGGTGGCCCCCGTACGTATGCGATGTCCATTGCTCGAACGACTGTCAACCGGCCTCTGTAGCATGTCGCAGATATGGAACGCGGTGCACCATGCCATCACGGTGTGTGAGGAGAGACGACTAGGTCCGAATACATCAACAGACAGCTCATGCTGATCGCCATCCACGGCGTCCGTTCCTCCCACACGTCTCTATGGCGTACCACACTGCAATCCAGCTCTCATAGGGAGACGACACGTAGCTGCGTGCACAATATTTGCACTGTATGGTCCGCCGTTTTTGGGCGCAGTCGTTGTACGGTCACACATGTGCCACGATGTATCATTCAGTACATAAGGACGAATGTGCAGTACAGATTGTGGTTTACGCGTACGACATTAGCGGACAGTTGACACAGGCCGCACCACAACGTAGCCTGAGTACGTCGCATGCGGAGGGCATTGAACATGCAAAGTTCTCACCAACCAGCTTGCGAAGGCAGGGGGCAAGGTGGGGACGTGGGGAGGGGCGGCATGTACGTCCTGCTGCCATCCACATTACAGTGTACAGCAGGAGCATGTGGAAAGTGAGCAAGACTTGCAAGGTGTTTAACATGAAGCGATACACAGGGGAGCGGGGAGTGCGAGTAGCGAACTATATTGCGAGGGTTGCGGGTGGGCAACACTACACTAATTGAACGAGTCGTATAACAATTACAGAGCAGGTTTAGGCGACAACGTGGGTTACGTTAGGCGACAACGTGGGTTAGGTTAAGGCACGACGTGGGTTAGGTTAAGGCACGACATGGGTTAGGTTAAGGCACAACATGGGTTAGGTTAAGGCACAACATGGGTTAGGTTAAGGCACAACATGGGTTAGGTTAAGGCACAACATGGGTTAGGTTAAGGCACAACATGGGTTAGGTTAAGGCACAACATGGGTTAGGTTAAGGCACAACATGGGTTAGGTTAAGGCACAACATGGGTTAGGTTAAGGCACAACATGGGTTAGGTTAAGGCACAACATGGGTTAGGTTAAGGCACAACATGGGTTAGGTTAAGGCACAACATGGGTTAGGTTAAGGCACAACATGGGTTAGGTTAAGGCACAACATGGGTTAGGTTAAGGCACAACATAGGTTAGGTTAAGGCACAACATGGGTTAGGTTAAGGCACAACATGGGTTAGGTTAAGGCACAACATGGGTTAGGTTAAGGCACAACATGGGTTAGGTTAAGGCACAACATGGGTTAGGTTAAGGCACAACATGGGTTAGGTTAAGGCACAACATGGGTTAGGTTAAGGCACAA
>NW_025728899.1:20000-22500 GCF_021461385.2 Schistocerca piceifrons
GAGGACCTACTTTGGCCGCACGGCGCCGCGCGCAGGGTGCGCCGGCGCGCAGCTGCGACGCCTGCCGCGTCCGTCGGCCGGCGCGCCTGCCACTGGCCGCCCCCACCAGCCGGCTGTAGCGCGTGCGCCCACGCACCGCGCGGCCAGCACGCCGGGAGGCGCCCCCTCACCGGCCGGGGACGGTCCCACCCAGCCACCGCCGCGTATCGCTTCACACCCAGATGCCGTTCAGTTTCGTCGGCATGGTGGGTATCGCTGGAACAACCGGTTAGTACCTCAACCTATCGTCGCCATCACCGATTCACCCCTAGCGAGAACAACCGCACCACAACAGGTTACCATTTGTTCATTTGCGTAACTTCACCAGAAAACGCAGGCGTCCATCGCCATTTGCAACTTCCACGATTATTGCATGCCTGTGTCAGGTGTCACGCCACACTACGTCTGCCCACATACACGCAACAAAATGTGCACGCCTAGACAATACGTGGAAGGTGGCCCCCGTACGTATGCGATGTCCATTGCTCGAACGACTGTCAACCGGCCTCTGTAGCATGTCGCAGATATGGAACGCGGTGCACCATGCCATCACGGTGTGTGAGGAGAGACGACTAGGTCCGAATACATCAACAGACAGCTCATGCTGATCGCCATCCACGGCGTCCGTTCCTCCCACACGTCTCTATGGCGTACCACACTGCAATCCAGCTCTCATAGGGAGACGACACGTAGCTGCGTGCACAATATTTGCACTGTATGGTCCGCCGTTTTTGGGCGCAGTCGTTGTACGGTCACACATGTGCCACGATGTATCATTCAGTACATAAGGACGAATGTGCAGTACAGATTGTGGTTTACGCGTACGACATTAGCGGACAGTTGACACAGGCCGCACCACAACGTAGCCTGAGTACGTCGCATGCGGAGGGCATTGAACATGCAAAGTTCTCACCAACCAGCTTGCGAAGGCAGGGGGCAAGGTGGGGACGTGGGGAGGGGCGGCATGTACGTCCTGCTGCCATCCACATTACAGTGTACAGCAGGAGCATGTGGAAAGTGAGCAAGACTTGCAAGGTGTTTAACATGAAGCGATACACAGGGGAGCGGGGAGTGCGAGTAGCGAACTATATTGCGAGGGTTGCGGGTGGGCAACACTACACTAATTGAACGAGTCGTATAACAATTACAGAGCAGGTTTAGGCGACAACGTGGGTTACGTTAGGCGACAACGTGGGTTAGGTTAAGGCACGACGTGGGTTAGGTTAAGGCACGACATGGGTTAGGTTAAGGCACAACATGGGTTAGATTAAGGCACAACATGGGTTAGGTTAAGGCACAACATGGGTTAGGTTAAGGCACAACATGGGTTAGGTTAAGGCACAACATGGGTTAGGTTAAGGCACAACATGGGTTAGGTTAAGGCACAACATGGGTTAGGTTAAGGCACAACATGGGTTAGGTTAAGGCACAACATGGGTTAGGTTAAGGCACAACATGGGTTAGGTTAAGGCACAACATGGGTTAGGTTAAGGCACAACATGGGTTAGGTTAAGGCACAACATAGGTTAGGTTAAGGCACAACATGGGTTAGGTTAAGGCACAACATGGGTTAGGTTAAGGCACAACATGGGTTAGGTTAAGGCACAACATGGGTTAGGTTAAGGCACAACATGGGTTAGGTTAAGGCACAACATGGGTTAGGTTAAGGCACAACATGGGTTAGGTTAAGGCACAACATGGGTTAGGTTAAGGCACAACATGGGTTAGGTTAAGGCACAACATGGGTTAGGTTAAGGCACAACATGGGTTAGGTTAAGGCACAACATGGGTTAGGTTAAGGCACAACATGGGTTAGGTTAAGGCACAACATGGGTTAGGTTAAGGCACAACATGGGTTAGGTTAAGGCACAACATGGGTTAGGTTAAGGCACAACATGGGTTAGGTTAAGGCACAACATGGGTTAGGTTAAGGCACAACATGGGTTAGGTTAAGGCACAACATGGGTTAGGTTAAGGCACAACATGGGTTAGGTTAAGGCACAACATGGGTTAGGTTAAGGCACAACATGGGTTAGGTTAAGGCACAACATGGGTTAGGTTAAGGCACAACATGGGTTAGGTTAAGGCACAACATGGGTTAGGTTAAGGCACAACATGGGTTAGGTTAAGGCACAACATGGGTTAGGTTAAGGCACAACATGGGTTAGGTTAAGGCACAACATAGGTTAGGTTAAGGCACAACATAGGTTAGGTTAAGGCACAACATAGGTTAGGTTAAGGCACAACATAGGTTAGGTTAAGGCACAACATAGGTTAGGTTAAGGCACAACATAGGTTAGGTTAAGGTACAACATAGGTTAGGTTAAGGTACAACATAGGTTAGGTTAAGGTACAACATAGGTTAGGTTAAGGTACAACATAGGTTAGGTTAAGGTACAACATAGGTTAGGTTAAGGTACAACATAGGTTAGGTTAGGTTAGGTTACACGTTGTTGTAAGG
>NW_025728899.1:32500-35000 GCF_021461385.2 Schistocerca piceifrons
CTCCGGAATCGAACCCTGATTCCCCGTTACCCGTTACAACCATGGTAGGCGCAGAACCTACCATCGACAGTTGATAAGGCAGACATTTGAAAGATGCGTCGCCGGTACGAGGACCGTGCGATCAGCCCAAAGTTATTCAGAGTCACCAAGGCAAACGGACCGGACGAGCCGACCGATTGGTTTTGATCTAATAAAAGCGTCCCTTCCATCTCTGGTCGGGACTCTGTTTGCATGTATTAGCTCTAGAATTACCACAGTTATCCAAGTAACGTGGGTACGATCTAAGGAACCATAACTGATTTAATGAGCCATTCGCGGTTTCACCTTAATGCGGCTTGTACTGAGACATGCATGGCTTAATCTTTGAGACAAGCATATGACTACTGGCAGGATCAACCAGGGAGCTGCGTCAACTAGAGCTGAGCAGCCGGCCGCCCGGGAGTGTGTCCCGGGGGCCCGCGCGAACACGCAAGCGTCCGCTCAATCATTCTGCAAACAGGAGGAGGCTGAGCTCCCCTGCACAATACACCTCGAAACCCTCTCAGGTCCCGGCGGCGCGCAGCGCCGTCCCAAGTACTTGGTCGGGTTCGAGAGAGGCGCAATCGCCCGGAGTTAGGCGAGTAGACGCTTTCGGTGCGACCACCCGTGCTCCCAACTGAGCTTGCCGCTGCCGACAGAGGCCCGGGAGCGTGCTGTCGTGGCATTGCCGGCGGGAGACAACACGCGCCACCTACGGTGACCGGCAGCTCCAACGCCAGCGCCACAGAAGGACAAAAGCCCCACTTGGGTGCCGAAGCGAACTCTCCCAGCACAGCGCACGCGCCAACACATCCGCACAGCTGCGATACAAACCACCAGCGAGAACCGCTGGGGCGACCGAGCAGCAGACGGCGTCGCGGCGCCGAGCGCCGGGCGGCAGCGCATCCTCAACGCACACAGTCCTCAATCGGACCAGCACACTGAAGATGTCCACCGCGCTTCGCACCGGGCCCGCGAGGACCTACTTTGGCCGCACGGCGCCGCGCGCAGGGTGCGCCGGCGCGCAGCTGCGACGCCTGCCGCGTCCGTCGGCCGGCGCGCCTGCCACTGGCCGCCCCCACCAGCCGGCTGTAGCGCGTGCGCCCACGCACCGCGCGGCCAGCACGCCGGGAGGCGCCCCCTCACCGGCCGGGGACGGTCCCACCCAGCCACCGCCGCGTATCGCTTCACACCCAGATGCCGTTCAGTTTCGTCGGCATGGTGGGTATCGCTGGAACAACCGGTTAGTACCTCAACCTATCGTCGCCATCACCGATTCACCCCTAGCGAGAACAACCGCACCACAACAGGTTACCATTTGTTCATTTGCGTAACTTCACCAGAAAACGCAGGCGTCCATCGCCATTTGCAACTTCCACGATTATTGCATGCCTGTGTCAGGTGTCACGCCACACTACGTCTGCCCACATACACGCAACAAAATGTGCACGCCTAGACAATACGTGGAAGGTGGCCCCCGTACGTATGCGATGTCCATTGCTCGAACGACTGTCAACCGGCCTCTGTAGCATGTCGCAGATATGGAACGCGGTGCACCATGCCATCACGGTGTGTGAGGAGAGACGACTAGGTCCGAATACATCAACAGACAGCTCATGCTGATCGCCATCCACGGCGTCCGTTCCTCCCACACGTCTCTATGGCGTACCACACTGCAATCCAGCTCTCATAGGGAGACGACACGTAGCTGCGTGCACAATATTTGCACTGTATGGTCCGCCGTTTTTGGGCGCAGTCGTTGTACGGTCACACATGTGCCACGATGTATCATTCAGTACATAAGGACGAATGTGCAGTACAGATTGTGGTTTACGCGTACGACATTAGCGGACAGTTGACACAGGCCGCACCACAACGTAGCCTGAGTACGTCGCATGCGGAGGGCATTGAACATGCAAAGTTCTCACCAACCAGCTTGCGAAGGCAGGGGGCAAGGTGGGGACGTGGGGAGGGGCGGCATGTACGTCCTGCTGCCATCCACATTACAGTGTACAGCAGGAGCATGTGGAAAGTGAGCAAGACTTGCAAGGTGTTTAACATGAAGCGATACACAGGGGAGCGGGGAGTGCGAGTAGCGAACTATATTGCGAGGGTTGCGGGTGGGCAACACTACACTAATTGAACGAGTCGTATAACAATTACAGAGCAGGTTTAGGCGACAACGTGGGTTACGTTAGGCGACAACGTGGGTTAGGTTAAGGCACGACGTGGGTTAGGTTAAGGCACGACATGGGTTAGGTTAAGGCACGACATGGGTTAGGTTAAGGCACAACATGGGTTAGGTTAAGGCACAACATGGGTTAGGTTAAGGCACAACATGGGTTAGGTTAAGGCACAACATGGGTTAGGTTAAGGCACAACATGGGTTAGGTTAAGGCACAACATGGGTTAGGTTAAGGCACAACATGGGTTAGGTTAAGGCACAACATGGGTTAGGTTAAGGCACAACATGGGTTAGGTT
>NW_025728899.1:40000-47500 GCF_021461385.2 Schistocerca piceifrons
TCTATATATAATTATTTCATCGCCGTGAATCCCGTCGCAGCACCCCGCCGTCACGATGCCCGTCGCTGCCATCTACCTCGTCACCAGACTCAGAAGAAACATGTTCATGCACTCGACGATCCGCCAGATAGGCAGCCCGCGCACGGCCACGCGGAGCATACCATAAGAAGCGACGGCGATTGTGAATGTTCATTGGTACTGATGGGGTTCGTTCTGTAGCATTTCCTTCATCTGGGGAATTACCACGCCGTGCTCTCGTCGCCGCTGCGGGTCCCAGGGCTACAGGATCTGCGCGTCGCCGTCGATCCGTTCTTCTTGCTGCCTGCTGTGCTGCTCTTCCCCCTGCCATCACATACACACGCATCTGCTTAGCAGAAAACTCATCTGACATCACACGCAGTACTTCACACGCGTCTACGTCTCGCACGATTTCAGACACATTCTTACTACGTAAAATGTGAAGTAATTCCGTTGCTGCATCCTTTCCTTGACACATATATACCATGTGTTCCGGATCTCCCTCAGCGCCACACATACAGCTATTATTATCTGAACTACTGATTTTATATAGGTAAGTGGGATATGGACCATGTCCAGTAAGAAAATGGACCATACCCCTACTCACATTTATATGTCGCATCCGGTGTCGTTCCCTGATATCCGGGAAAATTTCATACACTCGTCTACCCGTGTCAATGTTGTCCCAGATTTGTTGCCACTCTCTGACCATCCAGTGTTTGAGCTCTAATTTGTTTTCAATTCTCGTACCTGTAATTGCCTCTACTTTGTCAGCTTTGCCCCTCTTCAGCCAGTAAAGGGCTCCTCGACGCCTGATTTGTAAGTCTACAGGGTATAGATCTAGGATCACCAACAGTGCCTCCACTGGCGTGGTTTTGAAGGCTCCTGTCATTCTAATGAGAACGCTGCGTTGCATCCTTCTCAGATGCCTAACTGGTTGCACCTGTCGCAGCTTGTGTGCCCAGGCACTTGCCCCAAATGACACAATCGACATTAGAATAGCCTCGTGATAAATTCTAACAACATTAATGGGTAGTTTGTAATTGGAGGTAGCAATCGTACAGATCTTGTTCATAAGGTTCAATGCCTTCTCGCACACCAATTTAATGTGTGCACTGAAGTTCAGCCCCTCATCAAGGTGCAGCCCAAGATATCTACAAACACTCTCCCTGCTAATTGGAGTGCCTTGCAATTTTATGGATGGACCCCTACCTGCAGATAGTTTACCTTTTAACAATATGTATTTAGTTTTACTACCCGCTATTTGAAGTTTGTTGTATGTACACCACTCGCTTACAGTTTTTAAGACTGTAGTTGCTCGATTCTCAATTAAATTTCTAGAATCGCCAGTTATGATTACGAGCAGGTCGTCTGCATATGCTATTATACCGGCTACGTTTTCGTTATTTTCCAATATTTCCAAGAGTGGTTCTGTCAGAACATCCCAGAATATAGGGCCACAAATGGAGCCCTGGGGGCATCCCTTACTAATGTGCCTTGTTATTGTGTGTTCTGGTGATCTCCATATTACCCTTCTATCCTTGCAGTAATCAAGCATCGACATGTATAAGCACTTTGGAGTTCTTAGCTCTCGCAGTCTTGCGAACAGCGAAGGCCAGAACAAATTATCGAAAGCACCCTGTATGTCAATCGTCACACCGACAACATACTTCGCCTGCGAAGTTGAAGTTATGTGTAATGCTTGATTAACTGCATCATCTATCGACCGTCCAGCCCGAAAACCGTACTGACATTGGTTGAGCCCATAGAGCTCCCTGTGATCGCTCAGCCGTCCGCACAACAACCGTTCCTGGACCTTCCCCATAGTGTTCAGCAGGCAAATTGGACGGTAACTCTTCACGAATTTCGGATCTCTATCTTCCCCTTTTTTGATAATGGTTGCCTCAGCGATCTTCCATACCTTTGGTATTCTTCCCTGCAAGAGGCACTCATTAAAAAGAGCTGTTAGATATGGCACGATTTTACTTTTCAGTTGTTGTAACGTTTCTGCTGTGATCTTGTCTATTCCGGGGGATTTATTTTTCTTCATGGTGTCAATAGCACGACTCACTTCCTCCTGAGCAAATGGTACAACCACTCCTTCATCTGGATACTCTTCTTGCATCTTCTGTCTCAAGAGTGCCTGGTGTTCATTATCTGAAGCCGGATCATCACTTGGGAGTAAACTTTCCATTAAATACTCCGCCGAATCTCGCCACCCTGATGTAGTAGAACCATCTGCCTTCTGAAGCGTCGACAAGATGAGAGGTGTCTTAAGCTTCTCACTCACGATTTTATATGGTAAGCCCCACACATTAGTTCGAAACTCCTTTTTAACGAAGGTTTCCCAGTGCTTTGTTCTCGTATTGATTAATTCCTCCTTATAAACTGCTTTGATTTCCCGATAAATTAGCAACCTTCTCTGCTTCTCTCTGTCACCGAGAGACCTCTGATATGCGCGCCGTGCCCTACGAACATTTCTCTTTAATTCTGTTAGTGTGGAACTCCATGGCACTTTCGAGCCGCGAAAGAATGGACGCTTAGGTATGAAAGTATTCATAAGGTTTTGTATATGGACCTGTATTGCTTCTGCTGTCGAATCAATGTCAAAGCCATTCCCCTCCGGCACCTGCAGTTGAAACTCCTCCCTCATGCGCTCCCATTCTGCTCTTTTGTAGTCGAAGTAGGTCCCTATATAATTCTCCTCCCTGTTTACATTGTTTACGCTTACAAGGCTAAAGGTAATCATATTATGATCACTTGTAGTCACTCTGTTCAGTACTTCCCAGGCCTGTATCCTATTTAGCACACTACCATTTGCCAATGTAATGTCGATATTAGATTTTGCCCCTGCTCTATTATGATAAGTTGGTGGAAACCCGGGTTTATTCACAATTATTAAATTCTGCTCCGCAATAGCATCCTGTAGTTCAAGTCCTCTCTCGTCGGTTTCTCTACTGTTCCATAGTACTGATTTAGCATTTGCATCTATTGTGAAGATGTGATATCTGTTACCTCCAACCTCGTTGGCTCTTATCATTTTATCGAGATAGGGTTGTATCTCATGTGCATATTGAAAGTACAGGTTAGTTATGAGAAAGACACCCTCAGTTGTCGTTAGCTCCACAGTAACAGAGTGTTCATCATTTACCTGAGCAATTGTTGTCACTGATACTTCTCTTTTCAGCACCACAACAGCCACCATTGGGTTCTCTCCATTCATGATCACTCTTGCACCCATTGGGCAATGTACCAGTTTCCCTTTCGTAGTGTAAGGCTCCTGGATACATATAATATCCAAACCTCGATCTTCTGCAACCTTCCATATTTCTGTCATTACGGTGGTGCTACGCATAGCATTAATCTGAGCAACAGTTATACCTAAATTTCTTCTACTCATTAAGGCTGTCTGACATGATTATAAAATCTGAAACCTGTCTTGTCGTACTCATAAACTGTTCTACCATAACACTCCACAAATTCCTTATAGAGCTCCTCTTGATCAAATTTTTCGTTACGTCGGGTATATGCCCTCTGAAGTATCTCACCCAATTCTTTCTTCCCAGTTGGTAGATTATTACATCGCAAAAAGAGCCTATCGGCAGTTCCGGGATATGGAAAGCCGATTGTATTCCCTTTTGGATGCCCTATTCTGACAATGTGCCTAAGGGCTACAACTAATACACTCATATCTTCTAATCTAGAGAGTCTGTAATTCTCTTCAAGATCAACATAAATCGATCGAGGATCTGACTGTTTATAGTCATTTCCCTCATTTGTTGTAGGCTTCAGTGTGCCTTCACTGTCTGTAAAGTCGGTCTGAGTACCAATAGTGATCATGTCGGGTTTATGACAGGGCTCGATAGTCTTTTTGCTTTTGCTCTTTAACTTTGACCTAATCTTGGAGAGAATTCCATGATTTTCAAGGCCAACATTACACATTTTATTCCCTGCAATGGTAGAGCTAATGGTGCTGTCCTGAATTGATGAAGAAAGATTTTTCCCCTGTTCCTGGGGGAAATTACTACTGTCTGTGATTTTGTTCTTATCGGTATCAACTATATTCTGATCATTATTTTCACTATTGCCTAACGCGAGATCTAACTTGTCGGTATCAACTATATTCTGATCATTATTTTCACTATTGCCAAACGCGAGATCTGACTTGTCCTTAAGGTACATCTTATCTTCACTTGTAACTGTCGTTTCGTCCTCTAATGTGTTAACATCCACGCAGTGGGCTAGTTCTAAAGTATATAGAGGTTGCCTGTTCTCGCGTAGCATGTTCCTCCATGCAATTGCCCTACGCCAATTCCTAAGCCTCGTGGAGGGTGGCTTATGTTTCCTACGTATCATATTCTTATCAGCTATTTGTGCAATTTCCTGACATTTGAAGTCTCTGCCTGGTATGAACTCTTCACTATATGGTGATAGATTACTGTCCATAATCTGTACTCTCAATTAATCTGCGCAAATATAGCTGATAGGTAGGGCACTGAGGACCTGGTGTATTGCACACCTTGCCTCTCGTAGAACATGGAATACACTTTGCTGGCTTATTAGAGTTCGGACAATTTGTTTTCTGGTGGTTGTCTTCACCACAATGTGAACACACAAAGGACTTGGCAGTACATTTTGCACTTCTGTGACCGAAATTCTGGCACTTGAAGCATTTGAAGGCAAAATAGTCTTTCACCGACAGTGATCTAAAATCCACATACACTCGCTTTGCTTCTACTAACAGCTTCCTCACTCTTGCACTTACTACAAAAACATGGTTTACCTCCACCTTTCCTTTAGGGCCAGTCTTAAAACAGGGTCGCATTTCTTCAAGGATCTCTTGTTTACTTATCTTGTCAGCAAAATTTTGCTGCCAGATTGTCTCTACTAGCTCTTGCTCTCCAAATTCACTTGGCACATCGTAAATAATGATAAGAGGACGCTTCTTCCTAGGTGGCTCGCACTTCAAAGTTTCAGCGACTTTACTATTTGTAGAGATCTTTTGGATATCAGCAGGAGATTCAGTTTCAACAATGAGAACACTGTTCACGGCACGCATACTTTTAATTTTAATTTGCTCTTTCCTTGGGTCAATCACACTTGTAAACCTCTGCTTTGTTACTTTTGCATCACTCTCATCTTTTGATTTCACAAATAGTACATTCGGCGCCTTTGCTTGTGCAGATGCTATTTTGGCTTTGGTGGTGGGTACATACTTGCTTGGTTTTGCTACAACTTCAGCAAATGAAGGTGCAGCCACTTTTGGGATCTCGTCTTTAATAGTCTTGATTTCTTTGGAGATTCCCTCACTCTTCTCAACAAGTGTCTCTCGCAGATAGGGACAGCGGGAATCTCGTTAATCCATTCATGCGCGTCACTAATTAGATGACGAGGCATTTGGCTACCTTAAGAGAGTCATAGTTACTCCCGCCGTTTACCCGCGCTTGCTTGAATTTCTTCACGTTGACATTCAGAGCACTGGGCAGAAATCACATTGCGTCAACACCCGCTAGGGCCATCGCAATGCTTTGTTTTAATTAGACAGTCGGATTCCCCCAGTCCGTGCCAGTTCTGAGTTGATCGTTGAATGGCGGCCGAAGAGAATCCGCGCACCCGCGCGCCCCCGGAGGAGCACGCTAAGGCGGACGCGGCCTCGCAGCAAGGAAGATCCGTGGGAGGCCAAGGCACGGGACCGAGCTCGGATCCTGCACGCAGGTTGAAGCACCGGGGCGCGAACGCCGCGCAGGCGCGCGCATCCTGCACCGCCGACCAGCACGAGGCCGACCAACGGCGAGAGCAGACCACGCCCGCGCTAAACGCCCGCACTTACCGGCACCCCTACGGCACTCACCTCGCCCAGGCCCGGCACGTTAGCGCTGACCCACTTCCCGACCAAGCCCGACACGCCCCGATCCTCAGAGCCAATCCTTATCCCGAAGTTACGGATCCAATTTGCCGACTTCCCTTACCTACATTATTCTATCGACTAGAGGCTCTTCACCTTGGAGACCTGCTGCGGATATGGGTACGAACCGGCGCGACACCTCCACGTGGCCCTCTCCCGGATTTTCAAGGTCCGAGGGGAAGATCGGGACACCGCCGCAACTGCGGTGCTCTTCGCGTTCCAAACCCTATCTCCCTGCTAGAGGATTCCAGGGAACTCGAACGCTCATGCAGAAAAGAAAACTCTTCCCCGATCTCCCGACGGCGTCTCCGGGTCCTTTTGGGTTACCCCGACGAGCATCTCTAAAAGAGGGGCCCGACTTGTATCGGTTCCGCTGCCGGGTTCCGGAATAGGAACCGGATTCCCTTTCGCCCAACGGGGGCCAGCACAAAGCGCATCATGCTATGACGGCCCCCATCAACATCGGATTTCTCCTAGGGCTTAGGATCGACTGACTCGTGTGCAACGGCTGTTCACACGAAACCCTTCTCCGCGTCAGCCCTCCAGGGCCTCGCTGGAGTATTTGCTACTACCACCAAGATCTGCACCGACGGCGGCTCCAGGCAGGCTCACGCCCAGACCCTTCTGCGCCCACCGCCGCGACCCTCCTACTCGTCAGGGCTTCGCGGCCGGCCGCAAGGACCGGCCATGACTGCCAGACTGACGGCCGAGTATAGGCACGACGCTTCAGCGCCATCCATTTTCAGGGCTAGTTGCTTCGGCAGGTGAGTTGTTACACACTCCTTAGCGGATTCCGACTTCCATGGCCACCGTCCTGCTGTCTTAAGCAACCAACGCCTTTCATGGTTTCCCATGAGCGTCGATTCGGGCGCCTTAACTCGGCGTTTGGTTCATCCCACAGCGCCAGTTCTGCTTACCAAAAGTGGCCCACTTGGCACTCCGATCCGAGTCGTTTGCTCGCGGCTTCAGCATATCAAGCAAGCCGGAGATCTCACCCATTTAAAGTTTGAGAATAGGTTGAGGTCGTTTCGGCCCCAAGGCCTCTAATCATTCGCTTTACCGGATGAGACTCGTACGAGCACCAGCTATCCTGAGGGAAACTTCGGAGGGAACCAGCTACTAGATGGTTCGATTAGTCTTTCGCCCCTATACCCAGCTCCGACGATCGATTTGCACGTCAGAATCGCTACGGACCTCCATCAGGGTTTCCCCTGACTTCGTCCTGGCCAGGCATAGTTCACCATCTTTCGGGTCCCAACGTGTACGCTCTAGGTGCGCCTCACCTCGCAATGAGGACGAGACGCCCCGGGAGTGCGGAGGCCGCCGCCCCGTGAAGGGCGGGGAAGCCCCATCCTCCCTCGGCCCGCGCAAGGCGAGACCTTCACTTTCATTACGCCTTTAGGTTTCGTACAGCCCAATGACTCGCGCACATGTTAGACTCCTTGGTCCGTGTTTCAAGACGGGTCGTGAAATTGTCCAAAGCTGAAGCGCCGCTGACGGGAGCGATTATTCCGCCCGAGAGCATCCCGAGCCAACAGCGGCGCGGGTCCGGGGCCGGGCCAGGTAGGTCCGTCATC
>NW_025728899.1:50000-55000 GCF_021461385.2 Schistocerca piceifrons
TTCCATTATTCCATGCACACAGTATTCAGGCGGGCTTGCCTGCTTTAAGCACTCTAATTTGTTCAAAGTAAACGTGCCGGCCCACCGAGACACTCAATAAAGAGCACCCTGGTAGGATTTCAACGGGGTCCGCCTCGGGACGCACGAGCACGCACGGGGCGGTCGCACGCCTTCGGCTCGCCCCACCGGCAGGACGTCCCACGATACATGCCAGTTAAACACCGACGGGCGGTGAACCAACAGCGTGGGACACAAATCCAACTACGAGCTTTTTAACCGCAACAACTTTAATATACGCTATTGGAGCTGGAATTACCGCGGCTGCTGGCACCAGACTTGCCCTCCAATAGATACTCGTTAAAGGATTTAAAGTGTACTCATTCCGATTACGGGGCCTCGGATGAGTCCCGTATCGTTATTTTTCGTCACTACCTCCCCGTGCCGGGAGTGGGTAATTTGCGCGCCTGCTGCCTTCCTTGGATGTGGTAGCCGTTTCTCAGGCTCCCTCTCCGGAATCGAACCCTGATTCCCCGTTACCCGTTACAACCATGGTAGGCGCAGAACCTACCATCGACAGTTGATAAGGCAGACATTTGAAAGATGCGTCGCCGGTACGAGGACCGTGCGATCAGCCCAAAGTTATTCAGAGTCACCAAGGCAAACGGACCGGACGAGCCGACCGATTGGTTTTGATCTAATAAAAGCGTCCCTTCCATCTCTGGTCGGGACTCTGTTTGCATGTATTAGCTCTAGAATTACCACAGTTATCCAAGTAACGTGGGTACGATCTAAGGAACCATAACTGATTTAATGAGCCATTCGCGGTTTCACCTTAATGCGGCTTGTACTGAGACATGCATGGCTTAATCTTTGAGACAAGCATATGACTACTGGCAGGATCAACCAGGGAGCTGCGTCAACTAGAGCTGAGCAGCCGGCCGCCCGGGAGTGTGTCCCGGGGGCCCGCGCGAACACGCAAGCGTCCGCTCAATCATTCTGCAAACAGGAGGAGGCTGAGCTCCCCTGCACAATACACCTCGAAACCCTCTCAGGTCCCGGCGGCGCGCAGCGCCGTCCCAAGTACTTGGTCGGGTTCGAGAGAGGCGCAATCGCCCGGAGTTAGGCGAGTAGACGCTTTCGGTGCGACCACCCGTGCTCCCAACTGAGCTTGCCGCTGCCGACAGAGGCCCGGGAGCGTGCTGTCGTGGCATTGCCGGCGGGAGACAACACGCGCCACCTACGGTGACCGGCAGCTCCAACGCCAGCGCCACAGAAGGACAAAAGCCCCACTTGGGTGCCGAAGCGAACTCTCCCAGCACAGCGCACGCGCCAACACATCCGCACAGCTGCGATACAAACCACCAGCGAGAACCGCTGGGGCGACCGAGCAGCAGACGGCGTCGCGGCGCCGAGCGCCGGGCGGCAGCGCATCCTCAACGCACACAGTCCTCAATCGGACCAGCACACTGAAGATGTCCACCGCGCTTCGCACCGGGCCCGCGAGGACCTACTTTGGCCGCACGGCGCCGCGCGCAGGGTGCGCCGGCGCGCAGCTGCGACGCCTGCCGCGTCCGTCGGCCGGCGCGCCTGCCACTGGCCGCCCCCACCAGCCGGCTGTAGCGCGTGCGCCCACGCACCGCGCGGCCAGCACGCCGGGAGGCGCCCCCTCACCGGCCGGGGACGGTCCCACCCAGCCACCGCCGCGTATCGCTTCACACCCAGATGCCGTTCAGTTTCGTCGGCATGGTGGGTATCGCTGGAACAACCGGTTAGTACCTCAACCTATCGTCGCCATCACCGATTCACCCCTAGCGAGAACAACCGCACCACAACAGGTTACCATTTGTTCATTTGCGTAACTTCACCAGAAAACGCAGGCGTCCATCGCCATTTGCAACTTCCACGATTATTGCATGCCTGTGTCAGGTGTCACGCCACACTACGTCTGCCCACATACACGCAACAAAATGTGCACGCCTAGACAATACGTGGAAGGTGGCCCCCGTACGTATGCGATGTCCATTGCTCGAACGACTGTCAACCGGCCTCTGTAGCATGTCGCAGATATGGAACGCGGTGCACCATGCCATCACGGTGTGTGAGGAGAGACGACTAGGTCCGAATACATCAACAGACAGCTCATGCTGATCGCCATCCACGGCGTCCGTTCCTCCCACACGTCTCTATGGCGTACCACACTGCAATCCAGCTCTCATAGGGAGACGACACGTAGCTGCGTGCACAATATTTGCACTGTATGGTCCGCCGTTTTTGGGCGCAGTCGTTGTACGGTCACACATGTGCCACGATGTATCATTCAGTACATAAGGACGAATGTGCAGTACAGATTGTGGTTTACGCGTACGACATTAGCGGACAGTTGACACAGGCCGCACCACAACGTAGCCTGAGTACGTCGCATGCGGAGGGCATTGAACATGCAAAGTTCTCACCAACCAGCTTGCGAAGGCAGGGGGCAAGGTGGGGACGTGGGGAGGGGCGGCATGTACGTCCTGCTGCCATCCACATTACAGTGTACAGCAGGAGCATGTGGAAAGTGAGCAAGACTTGCAAGGTGTTTAACATGAAGCGATACACAGGGGAGCGGGGAGTGCGAGTAGCGAACTATATTGCGAGGGTTGCGGGTGGGCAACACTACACTAATTGAACGAGTCGTATAACAATTACAGAGCAGGTTTAGGCGACAACGTGGGTTACGTTAGGCGACAACGTGGGTTAGGTTAAGGCACGACGTGGGTTAGGTTAAGGCACGACATGGGTTAGGTTAAGGCACGACATGGGTTAGGTTAAGGCACGACATGGGTTAGGTTAAGGCACGACATGGGTTAGGTTAAGGCACAACATGGGTTAGGTTAAGGCACAACATGGGTTAGGTTAAGGCACAACATGGGTTAGGTTAAGGCACAACATGGGTTAGGTTAAGGCACAACATGGGTTAGGTTAAGGCACAACATGGGTTAGGTTAAGGCACAACATGGGTTAGGTTAAGGCACAACATGGGTTAGGTTAAGGCACAACATGGGTTAGGTTAAGGCACAACATGGGTTAGGTTAAGGCACAACATAGGTTAGGTTAAGGCACAACATAGGTTAGGTTAAGGCACAACATGGGTTAGGTTAAGGCACAACATGGGTTAGGTTAAGGCACAACATGGGTTAGGTTAAGGCACAACATGGGTTAGGTTAAGGCACAACATGGGTTAGGTTAAGGCACAACATGGGTTAGGTTAAGGCACAACATGGGTTAGGTTAAGGCACAACATGGGTTAGGTTAAGGCACAACATGGGTTAGGTTAAGGCACAACATGGGTTAGGTTAAGGCACAACATGGGTTAGGTTAAGGCACAACATGGGTTAGGTTAAGGCACAACATGGGTTAGGTTAAGGCACAACATGGGTTAGGTTAAGGCACAACATGGGTTAGGTTAAGGCACAACATGGGTTAGGTTAAGGCACAACATGGGTTAGGTTAAGGCACAACATGGGTTAGGTTAAGGCACAACATGGGTTAGGTTAAGGCACAACATGGGTTAGGTTAAGGCACAACATGGGTTAGGTTAAGGCACAACATGGGTTAGGTTAAGGCACAACATGGGTTAGGTTAAGGCACAACATGGGTTAGGTTAAGGCACAACATGGGTTAGGTTAAGGCACAACATGGGTTAGGTTAAGGCACAACATGGGTTAGGTTAAGGCACAACATAGGTTAGGTTAAGGCACAACATAGGTTAGGTTAAGGCACAACATAGGTTAGGTTAAGGCACAACATAGGTTAGGTTAAGGCACAACATAGGTTAGGTTAAGGCACAACATAGGTTAGGTTAAGGCACAACATAGGTTAGGTTAAGGCACAACATAGGTTAGGTTAAGGCACAACATAGGTTAGGTTAAGGTACAACATAGGTTAGGTTAAGGTACAACATAGGTTAGGTTAAGGTACAACATAGGTTAGGTTAAGGTACAACATAGGTTAGGTTAGGTTAGGTTACACGTTGTTGTAAGGAAAGGTGTAGGGGGGGGCGGGGGCGGCAGGTTCGTTGATAGTGATTATAGTAAGTGAATGCTTGTGACATGATCAGATTTGTCACGTCAGGATGCACCTTTGGCTTATTAGAGGCGGCGCTCCAATTCTATGCTTGTGTCAGACCTGTGTCTTTGACTCATGTCATTGTTTGTGCGCTGTGACAGGAGGTACTATTGTGATGTTGGGTGCACCGTTGTATAGGACATGTGTGGGTGTTGGTGCCTGATCTGCGCAATGGTGGATGTCGAAAGGGTGGGATATTGTATTTTCCGCATGGACCTCCTGGTCTGGTTGTGATAGTGTGGATTGTGTAATGTGGCGGAGAGGATGCACTGGATGTTGTTCCATGCTGGTGCTTACATATTGTATGTGCGCCCGTTAGAAGCAGAGAGTGGTGCGTGATCAGAGTGGCTGGCTGACGTGTGGTTCCCATTGTGGGCAGACTCTTTCAGCATGTATACGGACAGTTGTATATATATTCTGTAGTTTGATGGCTCTGCATTGATTACTAATCAGCGCCGTGTGTACGGGTAATCTGGTTCCAGTCCAAAATGTTCCATCTGTGTACATTAGTGACAAAGACTCCCCTCATGCAGTGGGGCTCGGTCTGTTATAACTCTTCCGCGTAATATATTTGCCCCACGTTTTTGCGACTGCGAGTGCGAGTGCAACGCGCATGGGGACCGACATGCTGATGGCTCGGTATCGGACGCCGTACAGTGAGCAACGCGATCGCGTCTCTCGCTCGTAAGTGGTACAGGTCGCGGCTCATGTATAGGGACAGCGGGAATGTCGCATATTGGCAATAACTCTTCATGAAACGCACGTTATAGGGGTGGATTGCACTTTACGAGTGCGGGAAACGTCCGCCGTTCATCCGCTGGAGGTGCGCGTTTGGCGGTTGGGGTGGTGCACGAACGGGTGCGGGTGGAGTCATTGCCGGTCCACGGCTTCGT
>NW_025728899.1:62500-65000 GCF_021461385.2 Schistocerca piceifrons
TCAGCCCAAAGTTATTCAGAGTCACCAAGGCAAACGGACCGGACGAGCCGACCGATTGGTTTTGATCTAATAAAAGCGTCCCTTCCATCTCTGGTCGGGACTCTGTTTGCATGTATTAGCTCTAGAATTACCACAGTTATCCAAGTAACGTGGGTACGATCTAAGGAACCATAACTGATTTAATGAGCCATTCGCGGTTTCACCTTAATGCGGCTTGTACTGAGACATGCATGGCTTAATCTTTGAGACAAGCATATGACTACTGGCAGGATCAACCAGGGAGCTGCGTCAACTAGAGCTGAGCAGCCGGCCGCCCGGGAGTGTGTCCCGGGGGCCCGCGCGAACACGCAAGCGTCCGCTCAATCATTCTGCAAACAGGAGGAGGCTGAGCTCCCCTGCACAATACACCTCGAAACCCTCTCAGGTCCCGGCGGCGCGCAGCGCCGTCCCAAGTACTTGGTCGGGTTCGAGAGAGGCGCAATCGCCCGGAGTTAGGCGAGTAGACGCTTTCGGTGCGACCACCCGTGCTCCCAACTGAGCTTGCCGCTGCCGACAGAGGCCCGGGAGCGTGCTGTCGTGGCATTGCCGGCGGGAGACAACACGCGCCACCTACGGTGACCGGCAGCTCCAACGCCAGCGCCACAGAAGGACAAAAGCCCCACTTGGGTGCCGAAGCGAACTCTCCCAGCACAGCGCACGCGCCAACACATCCGCACAGCTGCGATACAAACCACCAGCGAGAACCGCTGGGGCGACCGAGCAGCAGACGGCGTCGCGGCGCCGAGCGCCGGGCGGCAGCGCATCCTCAACGCACACAGTCCTCAATCGGACCAGCACACTGAAGATGTCCACCGCGCTTCGCACCGGGCCCGCGAGGACCTACTTTGGCCGCACGGCGCCGCGCGCAGGGTGCGCCGGCGCGCAGCTGCGACGCCTGCCGCGTCCGTCGGCCGGCGCGCCTGCCACTGGCCGCCCCCACCAGCCGGCTGTAGCGCGTGCGCCCACGCACCGCGCGGCCAGCACGCCGGGAGGCGCCCCCTCACCGGCCGGGGACGGTCCCACCCAGCCACCGCCGCGTATCGCTTCACACCCAGATGCCGTTCAGTTTCGTCGGCATGGTGGGTATCGCTGGAACAACCGGTTAGTACCTCAACCTATCGTCGCCATCACCGATTCACCCCTAGCGAGAACAACCGCACCACAACAGGTTACCATTTGTTCATTTGCGTAACTTCACCAGAAAACGCAGGCGTCCATCGCCATTTGCAACTTCCACGATTATTGCATGCCTGTGTCAGGTGTCACGCCACACTACGTCTGCCCACATACACGCAACAAAATGTGCACGCCTAGACAATACGTGGAAGGTGGCCCCCGTACGTATGCGATGTCCATTGCTCGAACGACTGTCAACCGGCCTCTGTAGCATGTCGCAGATATGGAACGCGGTGCACCATGCCATCACGGTGTGTGAGGAGAGACGACTAGGTCCGAATACATCAACAGACAGCTCATGCTGATCGCCATCCACGGCGTCCGTTCCTCCCACACGTCTCTATGGCGTACCACACTGCAATCCAGCTCTCATAGGGAGACGACACGTAGCTGCGTGCACAATATTTGCACTGTATGGTCCGCCGTTTTTGGGCGCAGTCGTTGTACGGTCACACATGTGCCACGATGTATCATTCAGTACATAAGGACGAATGTGCAGTACAGATTGTGGTTTACGCGTACGACATTAGCGGACAGTTGACACAGGCCGCACCACAACGTAGCCTGAGTACGTCGCATGCGGAGGGCATTGAACATGCAAAGTTCTCACCAACCAGCTTGCGAAGGCAGGGGGCAAGGTGGGGACGTGGGGAGGGGCGGCATGTACGTCCTGCTGCCATCCACATTACAGTGTACAGCAGGAGCATGTGGAAAGTGAGCAAGACTTGCAAGGTGTTTAACATGAAGCGATACACAGGGGAGCGGGGAGTGCGAGTAGCGAACTATATTGCGAGGGTTGCGGGTGGGCAACACTACACTAATTGAACGAGTCGTATAACAATTACAGAGCAGGTTTAGGCGACAACGTGGGTTACGTTAGGCGACAACGTGGGTTAGGTTAAGGCACGACGTGGGTTAGGTTAAGGCACGACATGGGTTAGGTTAAGGCACAACATGGGTTAGGTTAAGGCACAACATGGGTTAGGTTAAGGCACAACATGGGTTAGGTTAAGGCACAACATGGGTTAGGTTAAGGCACAACATGGGTTAGGTTAAGGCACAACATGGGTTAGGTTAAGGCACAACATGGGTTAGGTTAAGGCACAACATGGGTTAGGTTAAGGCACAACATGGGTTAGGTTAAGGCACAACATGGGTTAGGTTAAGGCACAACATGGGTTAGGTTAAGGCACAACATGGGTTAGGTTAAGGCACAACATGGGTTAGGTTAAGGCACAACATGGGTTAGGTTAAGGCACAACATAGGTTAGGTTAAGGCACAACA
>NW_025728899.1:70000-75000 GCF_021461385.2 Schistocerca piceifrons
GTCTCTACGGCCTGGCAGCCCGCGCGGCATCTGGTGTCCGCCTCCCGCCCGCGACTGCGCCGTGCCTTCGTGGGGAAGGCGTTGATGCGGGCGCGGAGAGCGTCGATGAAGTTACGCCCAGATAGCAGGCGACTGGTGTCAGCGACCCACTGGTGTTGCCCCTTGACGGCGGCGGAAGATGACAGCGCCGCACCGTCAAAGGCAACGTGCAGGCGCGCGGCCCACATCTCTCCAACCTGCGTCGACGATTTGAGGAGGTGGCCCTCCCACATAAGATGCCGCTCCAGCGCCTCAATCTCACGCTGCACCTCGTCCCGGCCTGCACCGTCGGCGGCTGGCCCAATCCTCTTCAGCGCCAGGAGACGGGACCGGCGAAGTGTTGGCCCCATCCATCGGCATGATGGGATGCCGAGGCCTCCCTGGGCTACAGGAGCGTGGAAGTAGCCCAGGGGAGTGTCCGCCGGAAGGCGGAACCATCTCCTGACGGCGGCACGGATGGTCACATCTGCCGCTTTCAACGCACCCACTCGGGTGCGGCTGAGGGCCAGCCCATGGTACAGGCCAGGCAGAAGTACGGTGGTGAGGGCGTGGAGGCGCTGTTGCGGCTTGAGCGGAGCTCGGGAGATGACGTCCAGCTGCTCCACCAGGTGGCGTCGTGGGTTGAAAACGCAGCGACCCGCGGTGGAGAATTGCAGTCCCAGGTACCGGAAGGTTTCACCCACACGTAGGGCGGGCACGGTGGCGTTGCCCGCTTTGAAGGTAACGTCGGCGTCGACCTTCACCTTCTTGTCGCGCCCAGACGCGACTAAGGCGAGGGTGAAACACTTCCGGGCGTTGATCTGCAGCCCCAGATGGGCGAGGGCTGCGACGGCTGCGTCGATGAGGGACTGCAATCCCCTCGCGGTCGATGCAAAAAGCAGGACGTCATCTGCGAAGGCCGCAGCGTTAACTCTGCGACCAAGGATCCGAGCTCCGATGTGGGAGGGAAGTTGACTCAAAACATAGTCCACCGCAAAATTGAAAAGGAGGGGGGAGAGGGGGTCACCCTGACGCACACCCCTAGCCGGCTGCAGGGGCACGCCCACGTCGGCGCCGCCCGCTATCACTGTCGTGCTACCCTCGTAACACCTTTCGACGTACTCAATAAAGCAATCCGGCAGGCCATGAGCCCTCAGCACGGGGCGGAGGGCAGCATGGTCCACCGAATCGAACGCTTTAGAGACGTCGATCGATGCCACAAAAACAGAGCGACAGGAGCGGACTGCGTCGGTGAGAGCAGTGTCCAAGATGAAGGTGTTTTCCAACATCCCATCCCGGGGGATGAATGCCCGCTGACGTTCGTCCACAGCACATGCACGCATCAGGCGTGACGCGAGAACCTTGTGAAAGGTCCGCGCCAACACCGAGCAGACCGTAATGGGGCGAAAGTCAGCGGGGGATGTTGGTGCAGCCGTTTTGGGGAGAAGTGACGTCCGGGCGCGAAGCAGACGCTCGGGGAGGGCGCGGGCCAGGAGGAAGAGGTTCAAGAGTTTCACCAGGACTTCATGCGGCAGGCGCCGCAGCTCCGCTGGAGTCAGGCCGTCCGGCCCGGCTGCCGATCCCCTGGGCGGCAAGGCAGCAGCGACCTCCTCACGTGTGACCGGCCCCCATAGGCACTCAGGAGCGACAGGCTCCGAGTGCGGGAGAAGGCGGTCACGGATGAAGCCGGCGGTGGAGATCGGCTTCTTCGTGAAGAGGTCCGCCCAGAAGTCCAGCAGACCGGGGATGTCGGGTGGCGGCTGCAGCAGGGTGCCGTCCAGCAAGCCGCGCACGCAACGTGCACGCGACCTACGGAAGGCGTCCTGTGTGCGCGCGTATTCCCAGCGGCGCCGCTTGCGCTTCTGCAGCGGCGGGGCGGCAGGCGGCCGCTTGGATGATTGGCGCGGCCGCTGTGTCCTGGTGATCGACCTCTCCCCCCTGGACCCGACCGACGCAAGGGCATCCGGGAGCATGCCCAGGATGACATCGGGCGGCGTGCCCCGCCCCAGACCAATGACTCGATCCAGGGCAGAGAAACGCTGGGCGGAAGCAGGCAGCCCCGCCAGATGCTCCCAGATGGCGGCGTCAGTCGGCCCCTCCGGCGGCGGCCCGGTGGTGTCGGCCGCGAAGTCCTCGGCTGCGTCGACGGGCGGCGCAGCGGCCTCGCCCGCGTCAGGCAGCGAGCTCGCTGCTCCACGGCGGGACGCCGGCTCTTCGCCCCGACCGATCTCAAGTGCCTCCATGAATTGGCGGACAAGCTGCTTGTGGGCAGCTTGCCGCCGTCGGCACTTGATTGCCTCAAGCGTTCGGTCGGGGAACATCCTGGTAAGTTCTTGATTTACAAAGAAGAACCGGGCGTCCCTCTCAAGGAACAGTTCGGCCTCTGCCTTGGCGAGCGACAGGACTTCTTCCTCCGTCCACCTCGCGCGATGCCTCTCCGTCACGATCTCAGCGTTGGCGGCCGCAGGGTGTTGGCGGCGGCGATGGACCCCGAGACCGTTCTTCGTGGTAAAAGTGCGGTGGCACTCACTGCAAGCAAAGGGAGCTACACAAACTATCGCATTTTCGTTACGGCCGGTTGGCCGGATAGGTGCTGGGGTAGCTGGGGTGGCACCTTCAGCGGAAGGGCCACCATCTCTTGTTTCTTGTCGGCTGCCCCCAACTATAAAGGGATAATGCGAGGGGGGGCTGGTAACCCCCCCAAGCCCCTGGTGCGGTCTTCCACTCTGCGAAAATCAGCGGGCCCACGAGAAGGGGAGAAGACCGCAGGAGAGGAGAGGCTAAGAGGGCTAGGCCCATGTATTGCGCATCACTCTCCCTGTAACTATAACCCAAGGAAGGCACCTCGCAGCAGCAGCACGACTACATCAAGACCGCACTTCGAAAAGCCAAGTCCGGATGCAGCCACACCGCCGCCACTTGGCCACCTTAAGAGAGTCATAGTTACTCCCGCCGTTTACCCGCGCTTGCTTGAATTTCTTCACGTTGACATTCAGAGCACTGGGCAGAAATCACATTGCGTCAACACCCGCTAGGGCCATCGCAATGCTTTGTTTTAATTAGACAGTCGGATTCCCCCAGTCCGTGCCAGTTCTGAGTTGATCGTTGAATGGCGGCCGAAGAGAATCCGCGCACCCGCGCGCCCCCGGAGGAGCACGCTAAGGCGGACGCGGCCTCGCAGCAAGGAAGATCCGTGGGAGGCCAAGGCACGGGACCGAGCTCGGATCCTGCACGCAGGTTGAAGCACCGGGGCGCGAACGCCGCGCAGGCGCGCGCATCCTGCACCGCCGACCAGCACGAGGCCGACCAACGGCGAGAGCAGACCACGCCCGCGCTAAACGCCCGCACTTACCGGCACCCCTACGGCACTCACCTCGCCCAGGCCCGGCACGTTAGCGCTGACCCACTTCCCGACCAAGCCCGACACGCCCCGATCCTCAGAGCCAATCCTTATCCCGAAGTTACGGATCCAATTTGCCGACTTCCCTTACCTACATTATTCTATCGACTAGAGGCTCTTCACCTTGGAGACCTGCTGCGGATATGGGTACGAACCGGCGCGACACCTCCACGTGGCCCTCTCCCGGATTTTCAAGGTCCGAGGGGAAGATCGGGACACCGCCGCAACTGCGGTGCTCTTCGCGTTCCAAACCCTATCTCCCTGCTAGAGGATTCCAGGGAACTCGAACGCTCATGCAGAAAAGAAAACTCTTCCCCGATCTCCCGACGGCGTCTCCGGGTCCTTTTGGGTTACCCCGACGAGCATCTCTAAAAGAGGGGCCCGACTTGTATCGGTTCCGCTGCCGGGTTCCGGAATAGGAACCGGATTCCCTTTCGCCCAACGGGGGCCAGCACAAAGCGCATCATGCTATGACGGCCCCCATCAACATCGGATTTCTCCTAGGGCTTAGGATCGACTGACTCGTGTGCAACGGCTGTTCACACGAAACCCTTCTCCGCGTCAGCCCTCCAGGGCCTCGCTGGAGTATTTGCTACTACCACCAAGATCTGCACCGACGGCGGCTCCAGGCAGGCTCACGCCCAGACCCTTCTGCGCCCACCGCCGCGACCCTCCTACTCGTCAGGGCTTCGCGGCCGGCCGCAAGGACCGGCCATGACTGCCAGACTGACGGCCGAGTATAGGCACGACGCTTCAGCGCCATCCATTTTCAGGGCTAGTTGCTTCGGCAGGTGAGTTGTTACACACTCCTTAGCGGATTCCGACTTCCATGGCCACCGTCCTGCTGTCTTAAGCAACCAACGCCTTTCATGGTTTCCCATGAGCGTCGATTCGGGCGCCTTAACTCGGCGTTTGGTTCATCCCACAGCGCCAGTTCTGCTTACCAAAAGTGGCCCACTTGGCACTCCGATCCGAGTCGTTTGCTCGCGGCTTCAGCATATCAAGCAAGCCGGAGATCTCACCCATTTAAAGTTTGAGAATAGGTTGAGGTCGTTTCGGCCCCAAGGCCTCTAATCATTCGCTTTACCGGATGAGACTCGTACGAGCACCAGCTATCCTGAGGGAAACTTCGGAGGGAACCAGCTACTAGATGGTTCGATTAGTCTTTCGCCCCTATACCCAGCTCCGACGATCGATTTGCACGTCAGAATCGCTACGGACCTCCATCAGGGTTTCCCCTGACTTCGTCCTGGCCAGGCATAGTTCACCATCTTTCGGGTCCCAACGTGTACGCTCTAGGTGCGCCTCACCTCGCAATGAGGACGAGACGCCCCGGGAGTGCGGAGGCCGCCGCCCCGTGAAGGGCGGGGAAGCCCCATCCTCCCTCGGCCCGCGCAAGGCGAGACCTTCACTTTCATTACGCCTTTAGGTTTCGTACAGCCCAATGACTCGCGCACATGTTAGACTCCTTGGTCCGTGTTTCAAGACGGGTCGTGAAATTGTCCAAAGCTGAAGCGCCGCTGACGGGAGCGATTATTCCGCCCGAGAGCATCCCGAGCCAACAGCGGCGCGGGTCCGGGGC
>NW_025728899.1:77500-82500 GCF_021461385.2 Schistocerca piceifrons
ACAAAATAGAACCGAGGTCCTATTCCATTATTCCATGCACACAGTATTCAGGCGGGCTTGCCTGCTTTAAGCACTCTAATTTGTTCAAAGTAAACGTGCCGGCCCACCGAGACACTCAATAAAGAGCACCCTGGTAGGATTTCAACGGGGTCCGCCTCGGGACGCACGAGCACGCACGGGGCGGTCGCACGCCTTCGGCTCGCCCCACCGGCAGGACGTCCCACGATACATGCCAGTTAAACACCGACGGGCGGTGAACCAACAGCGTGGGACACAAATCCAACTACGAGCTTTTTAACCGCAACAACTTTAATATACGCTATTGGAGCTGGAATTACCGCGGCTGCTGGCACCAGACTTGCCCTCCAATAGATACTCGTTAAAGGATTTAAAGTGTACTCATTCCGATTACGGGGCCTCGGATGAGTCCCGTATCGTTATTTTTCGTCACTACCTCCCCGTGCCGGGAGTGGGTAATTTGCGCGCCTGCTGCCTTCCTTGGATGTGGTAGCCGTTTCTCAGGCTCCCTCTCCGGAATCGAACCCTGATTCCCCGTTACCCGTTACAACCATGGTAGGCGCAGAACCTACCATCGACAGTTGATAAGGCAGACATTTGAAAGATGCGTCGCCGGTACGAGGACCGTGCGATCAGCCCAAAGTTATTCAGAGTCACCAAGGCAAACGGACCGGACGAGCCGACCGATTGGTTTTGATCTAATAAAAGCGTCCCTTCCATCTCTGGTCGGGACTCTGTTTGCATGTATTAGCTCTAGAATTACCACAGTTATCCAAGTAACGTGGGTACGATCTAAGGAACCATAACTGATTTAATGAGCCATTCGCGGTTTCACCTTAATGCGGCTTGTACTGAGACATGCATGGCTTAATCTTTGAGACAAGCATATGACTACTGGCAGGATCAACCAGGGAGCTGCGTCAACTAGAGCTGAGCAGCCGGCCGCCCGGGAGTGTGTCCCGGGGGCCCGCGCGAACACGCAAGCGTCCGCTCAATCATTCTGCAAACAGGAGGAGGCTGAGCTCCCCTGCACAATACACCTCGAAACCCTCTCAGGTCCCGGCGGCGCGCAGCGCCGTCCCAAGTACTTGGTCGGGTTCGAGAGAGGCGCAATCGCCCGGAGTTAGGCGAGTAGACGCTTTCGGTGCGACCACCCGTGCTCCCAACTGAGCTTGCCGCTGCCGACAGAGGCCCGGGAGCGTGCTGTCGTGGCATTGCCGGCGGGAGACAACACGCGCCACCTACGGTGACCGGCAGCTCCAACGCCAGCGCCACAGAAGGACAAAAGCCCCACTTGGGTGCCGAAGCGAACTCTCCCAGCACAGCGCACGCGCCAACACATCCGCACAGCTGCGATACAAACCACCAGCGAGAACCGCTGGGGCGACCGAGCAGCAGACGGCGTCGCGGCGCCGAGCGCCGGGCGGCAGCGCATCCTCAACGCACACAGTCCTCAATCGGACCAGCACACTGAAGATGTCCACCGCGCTTCGCACCGGGCCCGCGAGGACCTACTTTGGCCGCACGGCGCCGCGCGCAGGGTGCGCCGGCGCGCAGCTGCGACGCCTGCCGCGTCCGTCGGCCGGCGCGCCTGCCACTGGCCGCCCCCACCAGCCGGCTGTAGCGCGTGCGCCCACGCACCGCGCGGCCAGCACGCCGGGAGGCGCCCCCTCACCGGCCGGGGACGGTCCCACCCAGCCACCGCCGCGTATCGCTTCACACCCAGATGCCGTTCAGTTTCGTCGGCATGGTGGGTATCGCTGGAACAACCGGTTAGTACCTCAACCTATCGTCGCCATCACCGATTCACCCCTAGCGAGAACAACCGCACCACAACAGGTTACCATTTGTTCATTTGCGTAACTTCACCAGAAAACGCAGGCGTCCATCGCCATTTGCAACTTCCACGATTATTGCATGCCTGTGTCAGGTGTCACGCCACACTACGTCTGCCCACATACACGCAACAAAATGTGCACGCCTAGACAATACGTGGAAGGTGGCCCCCGTACGTATGCGATGTCCATTGCTCGAACGACTGTCAACCGGCCTCTGTAGCATGTCGCAGATATGGAACGCGGTGCACCATGCCATCACGGTGTGTGAGGAGAGACGACTAGGTCCGAATACATCAACAGACAGCTCATGCTGATCGCCATCCACGGCGTCCGTTCCTCCCACACGTCTCTATGGCGTACCACACTGCAATCCAGCTCTCATAGGGAGACGACACGTAGCTGCGTGCACAATATTTGCACTGTATGGTCCGCCGTTTTTGGGCGCAGTCGTTGTACGGTCACACATGTGCCACGATGTATCATTCAGTACATAAGGACGAATGTGCAGTACAGATTGTGGTTTACGCGTACGACATTAGCGGACAGTTGACACAGGCCGCACCACAACGTAGCCTGAGTACGTCGCATGCGGAGGGCATTGAACATGCAAAGTTCTCACCAACCAGCTTGCGAAGGCAGGGGGCAAGGTGGGGACGTGGGGAGGGGCGGCATGTACGTCCTGCTGCCATCCACATTACAGTGTACAGCAGGAGCATGTGGAAAGTGAGCAAGACTTGCAAGGTGTTTAACATGAAGCGATACACAGGGGAGCGGGGAGTGCGAGTAGCGAACTATATTGCGAGGGTTGCGGGTGGGCAACACTACACTAATTGAACGAGTCGTATAACAATTACAGAGCAGGTTTAGGCGACAACGTGGGTTACGTTAGGCGACAACGTGGGTTAGGTTAAGGCACGACGTGGGTTAGGTTAAGGCACGACATGGGTTAGGTTAAGGCACAACATGGGTTAGGTTAAGGCACAACATGGGTTAGGTTAAGGCACAACATGGGTTAGGTTAAGGCACAACATGGGTTAGGTTAAGGCACAACATGGGTTAGGTTAAGGCACAACATGGGTTAGGTTAAGGCACAACATGGGTTAGGTTAAGGCACAACATGGGTTAGGTTAAGGCACAACATGGGTTAGGTTAAGGCACAACATGGGTTAGGTTAAGGCACAACATGGGTTAGGTTAAGGCACAACATGGGTTAGGTTAAGGCACAACATGGGTTAGGTTAAGGCACAACATGGGTTAGGTTAAGGCACAACATGGGTTAGGTTAAGGCACAACATGGGTTAGGTTAAGGCACAACATGGGTTAGGTTAAGGCACAACATGGGTTAGGTTAAGGCACAACATGGGTTAGGTTAAGGCACAACATGGGTTAGGTTAAGGCACAACATGGGTTAGGTTAAGGCACAACATGGGTTAGGTTAAGGCACAACATGGGTTAGGTTAAGGCACAACATGGGTTAGGTTAAGGCACAACATGGGTTAGGTTAAGGCACAACATGGGTTAGGTTAAGGCACAACATGGGTTAGGTTAAGGCACAACATGGGTTAGGTTAAGGCACAACATGGGTTAGGTTAAGGCACAACATGGGTTAGGTTAAGGCACAACATGGGTTAGGTTAAGGCACAACATGGGTTAGGTTAAGGCACAACATGGGTTAGGTTAAGGCACAACATGGGTTAGGTTAAGGCACAACATGGGTTAGGTTAAGGCACAACATGGGTTAGGTTAAGGCACAACATAGGTTAGGTTAAGGCACAACATAGGTTAGGTTAAGGCACAACATAGGTTAGGTTAAGGCACAACATAGGTTAGGTTAAGGCACAACATAGGTTAGGTTAAGGCACAACATAGGTTAGGTTAAGGCACAACATAGGTTAGGTTAAGGCACAACATAGGTTAGGTTAAGGCACAACATAGGTTAGGTTAAGGTACAACATAGGTTAGGTTAAGGTACAACATAGGTTAGGTTAAGGTACAACATAGGTTAGGTTAAGGTACAACATAGGTTAGGTTAAGGTACAACATAGGTTAGGTTAAGGTACAACATAGGTTAGGTTAGGTTAGGTTACACGTTGTTGTAAGGAAAGGTGTAGGGGGGGGCGGGGGCGGCAGGTTCGTTGATAGTGATTATAGTAAGTGAATGCTTGTGACATGATCAGATTTGTCACGTCAGGATGCACCTTTGGCTTATTAGAGGCGGCGCTCCAATTCTATGCTTGTGTCAGACCTGTGTCTTTGACTCATGTCATTGTTTGTGCGCTGTGACAGGAGGTACTATTGTGATGTTGGGTGCACCGTTGTATAGGACATGTGTGGGTGTTGGTGCCTGATCTGCGCAATGGTGGATGTCGAAAGGGTGGGATATTGTATTTTCCGCATGGACCTCCTGGTCTGGTTGTGATAGTGTGGATTGTGTAATGTGGCGGAGAGGATGCACTGGATGTTGTTCCATGCTGGTGCTTACATATTGTATGTGCGCCCGTTAGAAGCAGAGAGTGGTGCGTGATCAGAGTGGCTGGCTGACGTGTGGTTCCCATTGTGGGCAGACTCTTTCAGCATGTATACGGACAGTTGTATATATATTCTGTAGTTTGATGGCTCTGCATTGATTACTAATCAGCGCCGTGTGTACGGGTAATCTGGTTCCAGTCCAAAATGTTCCATCTGTGTACATTAGTGACAAAGACTCCCCTCATGCAGTGGGGCTCGGTCTGTTATAACTCTTCCGCGTAATATATTTGCCCCACGTTTTTGCGACTGCGAGTGCGAGTGCAACGCGCATGGGGACCGACATGCTGATGGCTCGGTATCGGACGCCGTACAGTGAGCAACGCGATCGCGTCTCTCGCTCGTAAGTGGTACAGGTCGCGGCTCATGTATAGGGACAGCGGGAATGTCGCATATTGGCAATAACTCTTCATGAAACGCACGTTATAGGGGTGGATTGCACTTTACGAGTGCGGGAAACGTCCGCCGTTCATCCGCTGGAGGTGCGCGTTTGGCGGTTGGGGTGGTGCACGAACGGGTGCGGGTGGAGTCATTGCCGGTCCACGGCTTCGTGCGGCAGAGCCACTGGAGATTGGGTGCTATGGTCGACAGAGGCTGCAGGCTTTGTGGGTGGCGTCG
>NW_025728899.1:90000-92500 GCF_021461385.2 Schistocerca piceifrons
AAAGCGTCCCTTCCATCTCTGGTCGGGACTCTGTTTGCATGTATTAGCTCTAGAATTACCACAGTTATCCAAGTAACGTGGGTACGATCTAAGGAACCATAACTGATTTAATGAGCCATTCGCGGTTTCACCTTAATGCGGCTTGTACTGAGACATGCATGGCTTAATCTTTGAGACAAGCATATGACTACTGGCAGGATCAACCAGGGAGCTGCGTCAACTAGAGCTGAGCAGCCGGCCGCCCGGGAGTGTGTCCCGGGGGCCCGCGCGAACACGCAAGCGTCCGCTCAATCATTCTGCAAACAGGAGGAGGCTGAGCTCCCCTGCACAATACACCTCGAAACCCTCTCAGGTCCCGGCGGCGCGCAGCGCCGTCCCAAGTACTTGGTCGGGTTCGAGAGAGGCGCAATCGCCCGGAGTTAGGCGAGTAGACGCTTTCGGTGCGACCACCCGTGCTCCCAACTGAGCTTGCCGCTGCCGACAGAGGCCCGGGAGCGTGCTGTCGTGGCATTGCCGGCGGGAGACAACACGCGCCACCTACGGTGACCGGCAGCTCCAACGCCAGCGCCACAG
Organism: Schistocerca piceifrons; assembly: GCF_021461385.2. Taxonomy (NCBI): domain Eukaryota; kingdom Metazoa; phylum Arthropoda; class Insecta; order Orthoptera; family Acrididae; genus Schistocerca; species Schistocerca piceifrons. The sequence goes on from NW_025728899.1 coordinate 90,574, forward strand.
AAGGACAAAAGCCCCACTTGGGTGCCGAAGCGAACTCTCCCAGCACAGCGCACGCGCCAACACATCCGCACAGCTGCGATACAAACCACCAGCGAGAACCGCTGGGGCGACCGAGCAGCAGACGGCGTCGCGGCGCCGAGCGCCGGGCGGCAGCGCATCCTCAACGCACACAGTCCTCAATCGGACCAGCACACTGAAGATGTCCACCGCGCTTCGCACCGGGCCCGCGAGGACCTACTTTGGCCGCACGGCGCCGCGCGCAGGGTGCGCCGGCGCGCAGCTGCGACGCCTGCCGCGTCCGTCGGCCGGCGCGCCTGCCACTGGCCGCCCCCACCAGCCGGCTGTAGCGCGTGCGCCCACGCACCGCGCGGCCAGCACGCCGGGAGGCGCCCCCTCACCGGCCGGGGACGGTCCCACCCAGCCACCGCCGCGTATCGCTTCACACCCAGATGCCGTTCAGTTTCGTCGGCATGGTGGGTATCGCTGGAACAACCGGTTAGTACCTCAACCTATCGTCGCCATCACCGATTCACCCCTAGCGAGAACAACCGCACCACAACAGGTTACCATTTGTTCATTTGCGTAACTTCACCAGAAAACGCAGGCGTCCATCGCCATTTGCAACTTCCACGATTATTGCATGCCTGTGTCAGGTGTCACGCCACACTACGTCTGCCCACATACACGCAACAAAATGTGCACGCCTAGACAATACGTGGAAGGTGGCCCCCGTACGTATGCGATGTCCATTGCTCGAACGACTGTCAACCGGCCTCTGTAGCATGTCGCAGATATGGAACGCGGTGCACCATGCCATCACGGTGTGTGAGGAGAGACGACTAGGTCCGAATACATCAACAGACAGCTCATGCTGATCGCCATCCACGGCGTCCGTTCCTCCCACACGTCTCTATGGCGTACCACACTGCAATCCAGCTCTCATAGGGAGACGACACGTAGCTGCGTGCACAATATTTGCACTGTATGGTCCGCCGTTTTTGGGCGCAGTCGTTGTACGGTCACACATGTGCCACGATGTATCATTCAGTACATAAGGACGAATGTGCAGTACAGATTGTGGTTTACGCGTACGACATTAGCGGACAGTTGACACAGGCCGCACCACAACGTAGCCTGAGTACGTCGCATGCGGAGGGCATTGAACATGCAAAGTTCTCACCAACCAGCTTGCGAAGGCAGGGGGCAAGGTGGGGACGTGGGGAGGGGCGGCATGTACGTCCTGCTGCCATCCACATTACAGTGTACAGCAGGAGCATGTGGAAAGTGAGCAAGACTTGCAAGGTGTTTAACATGAAGCGATACACAGGGGAGCGGGGAGTGCGAGTAGCGAACTATATTGCGAGGGTTGCGGGTGGGCAACACTACACTAATTGAACGAGTCGTATAACAATTACAGAGCAGGTTTAGGCGACAACGTGGGTTACGTTAGGCGACAACGTGGGTTAGGTTAAGGCACGACGTGGGTTAGGTTAAGGCACGACGTGGGTTAGGTTAAGGCACGACGTGGGTTAGGTTAAGGCACGACGTGGGTTAGGTTAAGGCACGACGTGGGTTAGGTTAAGGCACAACATGGGTTAGGTTAAGGCACAACATGGGTTAGGTTAAGGCACAACATGGGTTAGGTTAAGGCACAACATGGGTTAGGTTAAGGCACAACATGGGTTAGGTTAAGGCACAACATGGGTTAGGTTAAGGCACAACATGGGTTAGGTTAAGGCACAACATGGGTTAGGTTAAGGCACAACATGGGTTAGGTTAAGGCACAACATGGGTTAGGTTAAGGCACAACATGGGTTAGGTTAAGGCACAACATGGGTTAGGTTAAGGCACAACATGGGTTAGGTTAAGGCACAACATGGGTTAGGTTAAGGCACAACATGGGTTAGGTTAAGGCACAACATGGGTT
>NW_025728899.1:102500-105000 GCF_021461385.2 Schistocerca piceifrons
ACTGAAGATGTCCACCGCGCTTCGCACCGGGCCCGCGAGGACCTACTTTGGCCGCACGGCGCCGCGCGCAGGGTGCGCCGGCGCGCAGCTGCGACGCCTGCCGCGTCCGTCGGCCGGCGCGCCTGCCACTGGCCGCCCCCACCAGCCGGCTGTAGCGCGTGCGCCCACGCACCGCGCGGCCAGCACGCCGGGAGGCGCCCCCTCACCGGCCGGGGACGGTCCCACCCAGCCACCGCCGCGTATCGCTTCACACCCAGATGCCGTTCAGTTTCGTCGGCATGGTGGGTATCGCTGGAACAACCGGTTAGTACCTCAACCTATCGTCGCCATCACCGATTCACCCCTAGCGAGAACAACCGCACCACAACAGGTTACCATTTGTTCATTTGCGTAACTTCACCAGAAAACGCAGGCGTCCATCGCCATTTGCAACTTCCACGATTATTGCATGCCTGTGTCAGGTGTCACGCCACACTACGTCTGCCCACATACACGCAACAAAATGTGCACGCCTAGACAATACGTGGAAGGTGGCCCCCGTACGTATGCGATGTCCATTGCTCGAACGACTGTCAACCGGCCTCTGTAGCATGTCGCAGATATGGAACGCGGTGCACCATGCCATCACGGTGTGTGAGGAGAGACGACTAGGTCCGAATACATCAACTGACAGCTCATGCTGATCGCCATCCACGGCGTCCGTTCCTCCCACACGTCTCTATGGCGTACCACACTGCAATCCAGCTCTCATAGGGAGACGACACGTAGCTGCGTGCACAATATTTGCACTGTATGGTCCGCCGTTTTTGGGCGCAGTCGTTGTACGGTCACACATGTGCCACGATGTATCATTCAGTACATAAGGACGAATGTGCAGTACAGATTGTGGTTTACGCGTACGACATTAGCGGACAGTTGACACAGGCCGCACCACAACGTAGCCTGAGTACGTCGCATGCGGAGGGCATTGAACATGCAAAGTTCTCACCAACCAGCTTGCGAAGGCAGGGGGCAAGGTGGGGACGTGGGGAGGGGCGGCATGTACGTCCTGCTGCCATCCACATTACAGTGTACAGCAGGAGCATGTGGAAAGTGAGCAAGACTTGCAAGGTGTTTAACATGAAGCGATACACAGGGGAGCGGGGAGTGCGAGTAGCGAACTATATTGCGAGGGTTGCGGGTGGGCAACACAACACTAATTGAACGAGTCGTATAACAATTACAGAGCAGGTTTAGGCGACAACGTGGGTTACGTTAGGCGACAACGTGGGTTAGGTTAAGGCACGACGTGGGTTAGGTTAAGGCACGACATGGGTTAGGTTAAGGCACGACATGGGTTAGGTTAAGGCACGACATGGGTTAGGTTAAGGCACGACATGGGTTAGGTTAAGGCACAACATGGGTTAGGTTAAGGCACAACATGGGTTAGGTTAAGGCACAACATGGGTTAGGTTAAGGCACAACATGGGTTAGGTTAAGGCACAACATGGGTTAGGTTAAGGCACAACATGGGTTAGGTTAAGGCACAACATGGGTTAGGTTAAGGCACAACATGGGTTAGGTTAAGGCACAACATGGGTTAGGTTAAGGCACAACATGGGTTAGGTTAAGGCACAACATAGGTTAGGTTAAGGCACAACATAGGTTAGGTTAAGGCACAACATGGGTTAGGTTAAGGCACAACATGGGTTAGGTTAAGGCACAACATGGGTTAGGTTAAGGCACAACATGGGTTAGGTTAAGGCACAACATGGGTTAGGTTAAGGCACAACATGGGTTAGGTTAAGGCACAACATGGGTTAGGTTAAGGCACAACATGGGTTAGGTTAAGGCACAACATGGGTTAGGTTAAGGCACAACATGGGTTAGGTTAAGGCACAACATGGGTTAGGTTAAGGCACAACATGGGTTAGGTTAAGGCACAACATGGGTTAGGTTAAGGCACAACATGGGTTAGGTTAAGGCACAACATGGGTTAGGTTAAGGCACAACATGGGTTAGGTTAAGGCACAACATGGGTTAGGTTAAGGCACAACATGGGTTAGGTTAAGGCACAACATGGGTTAGGTTAAGGCACAACATGGGTTAGGTTAAGGCACAACATGGGTTAGGTTAAGGCACAACATGGGTTAGGTTAAGGCACAACATGGGTTAGGTTAAGGCACAACATGGGTTAGGTTAAGGCACAACATGGGTTAGGTTAAGGCACAACATGGGTTAGGTTAAGGCACAACATAGGTTAGGTTAAGGCACAACATAGGTTAGGTTAAGGCACAACATAGGTTAGGTTAAGGCACAACATAGGTTAGGTTAAGGCACAACATAGGTTAGGTTAAGGCACAACATAGGTTAGGTTAAGGCACAACATAGGTTAGGTTAAGGCACAACATAGGTTAGGTTAAGGCACAACATAGGTTAGGTTAAGGTACAACATAGGTTAGGTTAAGGTACAACATAGGTTAGGTTAAGGTACAACATAGGTTAGGTTAAGGTACAACAT
>NW_025728899.1:112500-117500 GCF_021461385.2 Schistocerca piceifrons
TGTCAATCCTTCCGGTGTCCGGGCCTGGTGAGGTTTCCCGTGTTGAGTCAAATTAAGCCGCAGGCTCCACTCCTGGTGGTGCCCTTCCGTCAATTCCTTTAAGTTTCAGCTTTGCAACCATACTTCCCCCGGAACCCAAAAGCTTTGGTTTCCCGGAGGCTGCCCGCCGAGTCATCGGAGGAACTGCGGCGGATCGCTGGCTGGCATCGTTTATGGTTAGAACTAGGGCGGTATCTGATCGCCTTCGAACCTCTAACTTTCGTTCTTGATTAATGAAAACATACTTGGCAAATGCTTTCGCTTCTGTTCGTCTTGCGACGATCCAAGAATTTCACCTCTAACGTCGCAATACGAATGCCCCCGCCTGTCCCTATTAATCATTACCTCGGGTTCCGAAAACCAACAAAATAGAACCGAGGTCCTATTCCATTATTCCATGCACACAGTATTCAGGCGGGCTTGCCTGCTTTAAGCACTCTAATTTGTTCAAAGTAAACGTGCCGGCCCACCGAGACACTCAATAAAGAGCACCCTGGTAGGATTTCAACGGGGTCCGCCTCGGGACGCACGAGCACGCACGGGGCGGTCGCACGCCTTCGGCTCGCCCCACCGGCAGGACGTCCCACGATACATGCCAGTTAAACACCGACGGGCGGTGAACCAACAGCGTGGGACACAAATCCAACTACGAGCTTTTTAACCGCAACAACTTTAATATACGCTATTGGAGCTGGAATTACCGCGGCTGCTGGCACCAGACTTGCCCTCCAATAGATACTCGTTAAAGGATTTAAAGTGTACTCATTCCGATTACGGGGCCTCGGATGAGTCCCGTATCGTTATTTTTCGTCACTACCTCCCCGTGCCGGGAGTGGGTAATTTGCGCGCCTGCTGCCTTCCTTGGATGTGGTAGCCGTTTCTCAGGCTCCCTCTCCGGAATCGAACCCTGATTCCCCGTTACCCGTTACAACCATGGTAGGCGCAGAACCTACCATCGACAGTTGATAAGGCAGACATTTGAAAGATGCGTCGCCGGTACGAGGACCGTGCGATCAGCCCAAAGTTATTCAGAGTCACCAAGGCAAACGGACCGGACGAGCCGACCGATTGGTTTTGATCTAATAAAAGCGTCCCTTCCATCTCTGGTCGGGACTCTGTTTGCATGTATTAGCTCTAGAATTACCACAGTTATCCAAGTAACGTGGGTACGATCTAAGGAACCATAACTGATTTAATGAGCCATTCGCGGTTTCACCTTAATGCGGCTTGTACTGAGACATGCATGGCTTAATCTTTGAGACAAGCATATGACTACTGGCAGGATCAACCAGGGAGCTGCGTCAACTAGAGCTGAGCAGCCGGCCGCCCGGGAGTGTGTCCCGGGGGCCCGCGCGAACACGCAAGCGTCCGCTCAATCATTCTGCAAACAGGAGGAGGCTGAGCTCCCCTGCACAATACACCTCGAAACCCTCTCAGGTCCCGGCGGCGCGCAGCGCCGTCCCAAGTACTTGGTCGGGTTCGAGAGAGGCGCAATCGCCCGGAGTTAGGCGAGTAGACGCTTTCGGTGCGACCACCCGTGCTCCCAACTGAGCTTGCCGCTGCCGACAGAGGCCCGGGAGCGTGCTGTCGTGGCATTGCCGGCGGGAGACAACACGCGCCACCTACGGTGACCGGCAGCTCCAACGCCAGCGCCACAGAAGGACAAAAGCCCCACTTGGGTGCCGAAGCGAACTCTCCCAGCACAGCGCACGCGCCAACACATCCGCACAGCTGCGATACAAACCACCAGCGAGAACCGCTGGGGCGACCGAGCAGCAGACGGCGTCGCGGCGCCGAGCGCCGGGCGGCAGCGCATCCTCAACGCACACAGTCCTCAATCGGACCAGCACACTGAAGATGTCCACCGCGCTTCGCACCGGGCCCGCGAGGACCTACTTTGGCCGCACGGCGCCGCGCGCAGGGTGCGCCGGCGCGCAGCTGCGACGCCTGCCGCGTCCGTCGGCCGGCGCGCCTGCCACTGGCCGCCCCCACCAGCCGGCTGTAGCGCGTGCGCCCACGCACCGCGCGGCCAGCACGCCGGGAGGCGCCCCCTCACCGGCCGGGGACGGTCCCACCCAGCCACCGCCGCGTATCGCTTCACACCCAGATGCCGTTCAGTTTCGTCGGCATGGTGGGTATCGCTGGAACAACCGGTTAGTACCTCAACCTATCGTCGCCATCACCGATTCACCCCTAGCGAGAACAACCGCACCACAACAGGTTACCATTTGTTCATTTGCGTAACTTCACCAGAAAACGCAGGCGTCCATCGCCATTTGCAACTTCCACGATTATTGCATGCCTGTGTCAGGTGTCACGCCACACTACGTCTGCCCACATACACGCAACAAAATGTGCACGCCTAGACAATACGTGGAAGGTGGCCCCCGTACGTATGCGATGTCCATTGCTCGAACGACTGTCAACCGGCCTCTGTAGCATGTCGCAGATATGGAACGCGGTGCACCATGCCATCACGGTGTGTGAGGAGAGACGACTAGGTCCGAATACATCAACAGACAGCTCATGCTGATCGCCATCCACGGCGTCCGTTCCTCCCACACGTCTCTATGGCGTACCACACTGCAATCCAGCTCTCATAGGGAGACGACACGTAGCTGCGTGCACAATATTTGCACTGTATGGTCCGCCGTTTTTGGGCGCAGTCGTTGTACGGTCACACATGTGCCACGATGTATCATTCAGTACATAAGGACGAATGTGCAGTACAGATTGTGGTTTACGCGTACGACATTAGCGGACAGTTGACACAGGCCGCACCACAACGTAGCCTGAGTACGTCGCATGCGGAGGGCATTGAACATGCAAAGTTCTCACCAACCAGCTTGCGAAGGCAGGGGGCAAGGTGGGGACGTGGGGAGGGGCGGCATGTACGTCCTGCTGCCATCCACATTACAGTGTACAGCAGGAGCATGTGGAAAGTGAGCAAGACTTGCAAGGTGTTTAACATGAAGCGATACACAGGGGAGCGGGGAGTGCGAGTAGCGAACTATATTGCGAGGGTTGCGGGTGGGCAACACTACACTAATTGAACGAGTCGTATAACAATTACAGAGCAGGTTTAGGCGACAACGTGGGTTACGTTAGGCGACAACGTGGGTTAGGTTAAGGCACGACGTGGGTTAGGTTAAGGCACGACATGGGTTAGGTTAAGGCACGACATGGGTTAGGTTAAGGCACGACATGGGTTAGGTTAAGGCACGACATGGGTTAGGTTAAGGCACGACATGGGTTAGGTTAAGGCACGACATGGGTTAGGTTAAGGCACAACATGGGTTAGGTTAAGGCACAACATGGGTTAGGTTAAGGCACAACATGGGTTAGGTTAAGGCACAACATGGGTTAGGTTAAGGCACAACATGGGTTAGGTTAAGGCACAACATGGGTTAGGTTAAGGCACAACATGGGTTAGGTTAAGGCACAACATAGGTTAGGTTAAGGCACAACATAGGTTAGGTTAAGGCACAACATGGGTTAGGTTAAGGCACAACATGGGTTAGGTTAAGGCACAACATGGGTTAGGTTAAGGCACAACATGGGTTAGGTTAAGGCACAACATGGGTTAGGTTAAGGCACAACATGGGTTAGGTTAAGGCACAACATGGGTTAGGTTAAGGCACAACATGGGTTAGGTTAAGGCACAACATGGGTTAGGTTAAGGCAGAACATGGGTTAGGTTAAGGCACAACATGGGTTAGGTTAAGGCACAACATGGGTTAGGTTAAGGCACAACATGGGTTAGGTTAAGGCACAACATGGGTTAGGTTAAGGCACAACATGGGTTAGGTTAAGGCACAACATGGGTTAGGTTAAGGCACAACATGGGTTAGGTTAAGGCACAACATGGGTTAGGTTAAGGCACAACATAGGTTAGGTTAAGGCACAACATAGGTTAGGTTAAGGCACAACATAGGTTAGGTTAAGGCACAACATAGGTTAGGTTAAGGCACAACATAGGTTAGGTTAAGGCACAACATAGGTTAGGTTAAGGCACAACATAGGTTAGGTTAAGGCACAACATAGGTTAGGTTAAGGCACAACATAGGTTAGGTTAAGGCACAACATAGGTTAGGTTAAGGTACAACATAGGTTAGGTTAAGGTACAACATAGGTTAGGTTAAGGTACAACATAGGTTAGGTTAAGGTACAACATAGGTTAGGTTAAGGTACAACATAGGTTAGGTTAAGGTACAACATAGGTTAGGTTAGGTTAGGTTACACGTTGTTGTAAGGAAAGGTGTAGGGGGGGGCGGGGGCGGCAAGTTCGTTGATAGTGATTATAGTAAGTGAATGCTTGTGACATGATCAGATTTGTCACGTCAGGATGCACCTTTGGCTTATTAGAGGCGGCGCTCCAATTCTATGCTTGTGTCAGACCTGTGTCTTTGACTCATGTCATTGTTTGTGCGCTGTGACAGGAGGTACTATTGTGATGTTGGGTGCACCGTTGTATAGGACATGTGTGGGTGTTGGTGCCTGATCTGCGCAATGGTGGATGTCGAAAGGGTGGGATATTGTATTTTCCGCATGGACCTCCTGGTCTGGTTGTGATAGTGTGGATTGTGTAATGTGGCGGAGAGGATGCACTGGATGTTGTTCCATGCTGGTGCTTACATATTGTATGTGCGCCCGTTAGAAGCAGAGAGTGGTGCGTGATCAGAGTGGCTGGCTGACGTGTGGTTCCCATTGTGGGCAGACTCTTTCAGCATGTATACGGACAGTTGTATATATATTCTGTAGTTTGATGGCTCTGCATTGATTACTAATCAGCGCCGTGTGTACGGGTAATCTGGTTCCAGTCCAAAATGTTCCATCTGTGTACATTAGTGACAAAGACTCCCCTCATGCAGTGGGGCTCGGTCTGTTATAACTCTTCCGCGTAATATATTTGCCCCACGTTTTTGCGACTGCGAGTGCGAGTGCAACGCGCATGGGGACCG
>NW_025728899.1:125000-130000 GCF_021461385.2 Schistocerca piceifrons
GATTTAAAGTGTACTCATTCCGATTACGGGGCCTCGGATGAGTCCCGTATCGTTATTTTTCGTCACTACCTCCCCGTGCCGGGAGTGGGTAATTTGCGCGCCTGCTGCCTTCCTTGGATGTGGTAGCCGTTTCTCAGGCTCCCTCTCCGGAATCGAACCCTGATTCCCCGTTACCCGTTACAACCATGGTAGGCGCAGAACCTACCATCGACAGTTGATAAGGCAGACATTTGAAAGATGCGTCGCCGGTACGAGGACCGTGCGATCAGCCCAAAGTTATTCAGAGTCACCAAGGCAAACGGACCGGACGAGCCGACCGATTGGTTTTGATCTAATAAAAGCGTCCCTTCCATCTCTGGTCGGGACTCTGTTTGCATGTATTAGCTCTAGAATTACCACAGTTATCCAAGTAACGTGGGTACGATCTAAGGAACCATAACTGATTTAATGAGCCATTCGCGGTTTCACCTTAATGCGGCTTGTACTGAGACATGCATGGCTTAATCTTTGAGACAAGCATATGACTACTGGCAGGATCAACCAGGGAGCTGCGTCAACTAGAGCTGAGCAGCCGGCCGCCCGGGAGTGTGTCCCGGGGGCCCGCGCGAACACGCAAGCGTCCGCTCAATCATTCTGCAAACAGGAGGAGGCTGAGCTCCCCTGCACAATACACCTCGAAACCCTCTCAGGTCCCGGCGGCGCGCAGCGCCGTCCCAAGTACTTGGTCGGGTTCGAGAGAGGCGCAATCGCCCGGAGTTAGGCGAGTAGACGCTTTCGGTGCGACCACCCGTGCTCCCAACTGAGCTTGCCGCTGCCGACAGAGGCCCGGGAGCGTGCTGTCGTGGCATTGCCGGCGGGAGACAACACGCGCCACCTACGGTGACCGGCAGCTCCAACGCCAGCGCCACAGAAGGACAAAAGCCCCACTTGGGTGCCGAAGCGAACTCTCCCAGCACAGCGCACGCGCCAACACATCCGCACAGCTGCGATACAAACCACCAGCGAGAACCGCTGGGGCGACCGAGCAGCAGACGGCGTCGCGGCGCCGAGCGCCGGGCGGCAGCGCATCCTCAACGCACACAGTCCTCAATCGGACCAGCACACTGAAGATGTCCACCGCGCTTCGCACCGGGCCCGCGAGGACCTACTTTGGCCGCACGGCGCCGCGCGCAGGGTGCGCCGGCGCGCAGCTGCGACGCCTGCCGCGTCCGTCGGCCGGCGCGCCTGCCACTGGCCGCCCCCACCAGCCGGCTGTAGCGCGTGCGCCCACGCACCGCGCGGCCAGCACGCCGGGAGGCGCCCCCTCACCGGCCGGGGACGGTCCCACCCAGCCACCGCCGCGTATCGCTTCACACCCAGATGCCGTTCAGTTTCGTCGGCATGGTGGGTATCGCTGGAACAACCGGTTAGTACCTCAACCTATCGTCGCCATCACCGATTCACCCCTAGCGAGAACAACCGCACCACAACAGGTTACCATTTGTTCATTTGCGTAACTTCACCAGAAAACGCAGGCGTCCATCGCCATTTGCAACTTCCACGATTATTGCATGCCTGTGTCAGGTGTCACGCCACACTACGTCTGCCCACATACACGCAACAAAATGTGCACGCCTAGACAATACGTGGAAGGTGGCCCCCGTACGTATGCGATGTCCATTGCTCGAACGACTGTCAACCGGCCTCTGTAGCATGTCGCAGATATGGAACGCGGTGCACCATGCCATCACGGTGTGTGAGGAGAGACGACTAGGTCCGAATACATCAACAGACAGCTCATGCTGATCGCCATCCACGGCGTCCGTTCCTCCCACACGTCTCTATGGCGTACCACACTGCAATCCAGCTCTCATAGGGAGACGACACGTAGCTGCGTGCACAATATTTGCACTGTATGGTCCGCCGTTTTTGGGCGCAGTCGTTGTACGGTCACACATGTGCCACGATGTATCATTCAGTACATAAGGACGAATGTGCAGTACAGATTGTGGTTTACGCGTACGACATTAGCGGACAGTTGACACAGGCCGCACCACAACGTAGCCTGAGTACGTCGCATGCGGAGGGCATTGAACATGCAAAGTTCTCACCAACCAGCTTGCGAAGGCAGGGGGCAAGGTGGGGACGTGGGGAGGGGCGGCATGTACGTCCTGCTGCCATCCACATTACAGTGTACAGCAGGAGCATGTGGAAAGTGAGCAAGACTTGCAAGGTGTTTAACATGAAGCGATACACAGGGGAGCGGGGAGTGCGAGTAGCGAACTATATTGCGAGGGTTGCGGGTGGGCAACACTACACTAATTGAACGAGTCGTATAACAATTACAGAGCAGGTTTAGGCGACAACGTGGGTTACGTTAGGCGACAACGTGGGTTAGGTTAAGGCACGACGTGGGTTAGGTTAAGGCACGACATGGGTTAGGTTAAGGCACGACATGGGTTAGGTTAAGGCACAACATGGGTTAGGTTAAGGCACAACATGGGTTAGGTTAAGGCACAACATGGGTTAGGTTAAGGCACAACATGGGTTAGGTTAAGGCACAACATGGGTTAGGTTAAGGCACAACATGGGTTAGGTTAAGGCACAACATGGGTTAGGTTAAGGCACAACATGGGTTAGGTTAAGGCACAACATGGGTTAGGTTAAGGCACAACATGGGTTAGGTTAAGGCACAACATGGGTTAGGTTAAGGCACAACATGGGTTAGGTTAAGGCACAACATGGGTTAGGTTAAGGCACAACATAGGTTAGGTTAAGGCACAACATAGGTTAGGTTAAGGCACAACATGGGTTAGGTTAAGGCACAACATGGGTTAGGTTAAGGCACAACATGGGTTAGGTTAAGGCACAACATGGGTTAGGTTAAGGCACAACATGGGTTAGGTTAAGGCACAACATGGGTTAGGTTAAGGCACAACATGGGTTAGGTTAAGGCACAACATGGGTTAGGTTAAGGCACAACATGGGTTAGGTTAAGGCACAACATGGGTTAGGTTAAGGCACAACATGGGTTAGGTTAAGGCACAACATGGGTTAGGTTAAGGCACAACATGGGTTAGGTTAAGGCACAACATGGGTTAGGTTAAGGCACAACATGGGTTAGGTTAAGGCACAACATGGGTTAGGTTAAGGCACAACATGGGTTAGGTTAAGGCACAACATGGGTTAGGTTAAGGCACAACATGGGTTAGGTTAAGGCACAACATGGGTTAGGTTAAGGCACAACATGGGTTAGGTTAAGGCACAACATGGGTTAGGTTAAGGCACAACATGGGTTAGGTTAAGGCACAACATGGGTTAGGTTAAGGCACAACATGGGTTAGGTTAAGGCACAACATGGGTTAGGTTAAGGCACAACATGGGTTAGGTTAAGGCACAACATGGGTTAGGTTAAGGCACAACATGGGTTAGGTTAAGGCACAACATGGGTTAGGTTAAGGCACAACATAGGTTAGGTTAAGGCACAACATAGGTTAGGTTAAGGCACAACATAGGTTAGGTTAAGGCACAACATAGGTTAGGTTAAGGCACAACATAGGTTAGGTTAAGGCACAACATAGGTTAGGTTAAGGCACAACATAGGTTAGGTTAAGGCACAACATAGGTTAGGTTAAGGCACAACATAGGTTAGGTTAAGGTACAACATAGGTTAGGTTAAGGTACAACATAGGTTAGGTTAAGGTACAACATAGGTTAGGTTAAGGTACAACATAGGTTAGGTTAAGGTACAACATAGGTTAGGTTAAGGTACAACATAGGTTAGGTTAGGTTAGGTTACACGTTGTTGTAAGGAAAGGTGTAGGGGGGGGGCGGGGGCGGCAGGTTCGTTGATAGTGATTATAGTAAGTGAATGCTTGTGACATGATCAGATTTGTCACGTCAGGATGCACCTTTGGCTTATTAGAGGCGGCGCTCCAATTCTATGCTTGTGTCAGACCTGTGTCTTTGACTCATGTCATTGTTTGTGCGCTGTGACAGGAGGTACTATTGTGATGTTGGGTGCACCGTTGTATAGGACATGTGTGGGTGTTGGTGCCTGATCTGCGCAATGGTGGATGTCGAAAGGGTGGGATATTGTATTTTCCGCATGGACCTCCTGGTCTGGTTGTGATAGTGTGGATTGTGTAATGTGGCGGAGAGGATGCACTGGATGTTGTTCCATGCTGGTGCTTACATATTGTATGTGCGCCCGTTAGAAGCAGAGAGTGGTGCGTGATCAGAGTGGCTGGCTGACGTGTGGTTCCCATTGTGGGCAGACTCTTTCAGCATGTATACGGACAGTTGTATATATATTCTGTAGTTTGATGGCTCTGCATTGATTACTAATCAGCGCCGTGTGTACGGGTAATCTGGTTCCAGTCCAAAATGTTCCATCTGTGTACATTAGTGACAAAGACTCCCCTCATGCAGTGGGGCTCGGTCTGTTATAACTCTTCCGCGTAATATATTTGCCCCACGTTTTTGCGACTGCGAGTGCGAGTGCAACGCGCATGGGGACCGACATGCTGATGGCTCGGTATCGGACGCCGTACAGTGAGCAACGCGATCGCGTCTCTCGCTCGTAAGTGGTACAGGTCGCGGCTCATGTATAGGGACAGCGGGAATGTCGCATATTGGCAATAACTCTTCATGAAACGCACGTTATAGGGGTGGATTGCACTTTACGAGTGCGGGAAACGTCCGCCGTTCATCCGCTGGAGGTGCGCGTTTGGCGGTTGGGGTGGTGCACGAACGGGTGCGGGTGGAGTCATTGCCGGTCCACGGCTTCGTGCGGCAGAGCCACTGGAGATTGGGTGCTATGGTCGACAGAGGCTGCAGGCTTTGTGGGTGGCGTCGAAAGGCGGGCACTGTGGCGCCATCGCTGTCTTAATCGGCTTGGCGTCGCATAGATGGCGGTATCGTCGTTGGAGGAGGTCATGTTGCGGGAGACCTACAGATGGCGGTATGTTTTGTGGTGCGGACGTAGTGTTGTCAGATGCGCATAGATGGCGGTATTGCAT
>NW_025728899.1:140000-142500 GCF_021461385.2 Schistocerca piceifrons
CGCACGCGCCAACACATCCGCACAGCTGCGATACAAACCACCAGCGAGAACCGCTGGGGCGACCGAGCAGCAGACGGCGTCGCGGCGCCGAGCGCCGGGCGGCAGCGCATCCTCAACGCACACAGTCCTCAATCGGACCAGCACACTGAAGATGTCCACCGCGCTTCGCACCGGGCCCGCGAGGACCTACTTTGGCCGCACGGCGCCGCGCGCAGGGTGCGCCGGCGCGCAGCTGCGACGCCTGCCGCGTCCGTCGGCCGGCGCGCCTGCCACTGGCCGCCCCCACCAGCCGGCTGTAGCGCGTGCGCCCACGCACCGCGCGGCCAGCACGCCGGGAGGCGCCCCCTCACCGGCCGGGGACGGTCCCACCCAGCCACCGCCGCGTATCGCTTCACACCCAGATGCCGTTCAGTTTCGTCGGCATGGTGGGTATCGCTGGAACAACCGGTTAGTACCTCAACCTATCGTCGCCATCACCGATTCACCCCTAGCGAGAACAACCGCACCACAACAGGTTACCATTTGTTCATTTGCGTAACTTCACCAGAAAACGCAGGCGTCCATCGCCATTTGCAACTTCCACGATTATTGCATGCCTGTGTCAGGTGTCACGCCACACTACGTCTGCCCACATACACGCAACAAAATGTGCACGCCTAGACAATACGTGGAAGGTGGCCCCCGTACGTATGCGATGTCCATTGCTCGAACGACTGTCAACCGGCCTCTGTAGCATGTCGCAGATATGGAACGCGGTGCACCATGCCATCACGGTGTGTGAGGAGAGACGACTAGGTCCGAATACATCAACAGACAGCTCATGCTGATCGCCATCCACGGCGTCCGTTCCTCCCACACGTCTCTATGGCGTACCACACTGCAATCCAGCTCTCATAGGGAGACGACACGTAGCTGCGTGCACAATATTTGCACTGTATGGTCCGCCGTTTTTGGGCGCAGTCGTTGTACGGTCACACATGTGCCACGATGTATCATTCAGTACATAAGGACGAATGTGCAGTACAGATTGTGGTTTACGCGTACGACATTAGCGGACAGTTGACACAGGCCGCACCACAACGTAGCCTGAGTACGTCGCATGCGGAGGGCATTGAACATGCAAAGTTCTCACCAACCAGCTTGCGAAGGCAGGGGGCAAGGTGGGGACGTGGGGAGGGGCGGCATGTACGTCCTGCTGCCATCCACATTACAGTGTACAGCAGGAGCATGTGGAAAGTGAGCAAGACTTGCAAGGTGTTTAACATGAAGCGATACACAGGGGAGCGGGGAGTGCGAGTAGCGAACTATATTGCGAGGGTTGCGGGTGGGCAACACTACACTAATTGAACGAGTCGTATAACAATTACAGAGCAGGTTTAGGCGACAACGTGGGTTACGTTAGGCGACAACGTGGGTTAGGTTAAGGCACGACGTGGGTTAGGTTAAGGCACGACGTGGGTTAGGTTAAGGCACAACATGGGTTAGGTTAAGGCACAACATGGGTTAGGTTAAGGCACAACATGGGTTAGGTTAAGGCACAACATGGGTTAGGTTAAGGCACAACATGGGTTAGGTTAAGGCACAACATGGGTTAGGTTAAGGCACAACATGGGTTAGGTTAAGGCACAACATGGGTTAGGTTAAGGCACAACATGGGTTAGGTTAAGGCACAACATGGGTTAGGTTAAGGCACAACATGGGTTAGGTTAAGGCACAACATGGGTTAGGTTAAGGCACAACATGGGTTAGGTTAAGGCACAACATGGGTTAGGTTAAGGCACAACATGGGTTAGGTTAAGGCACAACATGGGTTAGGTTAAGGCACAACATGGGTTAGGTTAAGGCACAACATGGGTTAGGTTAAGGCACAACATGGGTTAGGTTAAGGCACAACATGGGTTAGGTTAAGGCACAACATGGGTTAGGTTAAGGCACAACATGGGTTAGGTTAAGGCACAACATGGGTTAGGTTAAGGCACAACATGGGTTAGGTTAAGGCACAACATGGGTTAGGTTAAGGCACAACATGGGTTAGGTTAAGGCACAACATGGGTTAGGTTAAGGCACAACATGGGTTAGGTTAAGGCACAACATGGGTTAGGTTAAGGCACAACATGGGTTAGGTTAAGGCACAACATGGGTTAGGTTAAGGCACAACATGGGTTAGGTTAAGGCACAACATGGGTTAGGTTAAGGCACAACATGGGTTAGGTTAAGGCACAACATGGGTTAGGTTAAGGCACAACATGGGTTAGGTTAAGGCACAACATGGGTTAGGTTAAGGCACAACATGGGTTAGGTTAAGGCACAACATGGGTTAGGTTAAGGCACAACATGGGTTAGGTTAAGGCACAACATGGGTTAGGTTAAGGCACAACATGGGTTAGGTTAAGGCACAACATAGGTTAGGTTAAGGCACAACATAGGTTAGGTTAAGGCACAACATAGGTTAGGTTAAGGCACAACATAGGTTAGGTTAAGGCACAACATAGGTTAGGTT
>NW_025728899.1:150000-155000 GCF_021461385.2 Schistocerca piceifrons
TGTCACGCGACTAGTTAGCAGGCTAGAGTCTCGTTCGTTATCGGAATTAACCAGACAAATCGCTCCACCAACTAAGAACGGCCATGCACCACCACCCACCGAATCAAGAAAGAGCTATCAATCTGTCAATCCTTCCGGTGTCCGGGCCTGGTGAGGTTTCCCGTGTTGAGTCAAATTAAGCCGCAGGCTCCACTCCTGGTGGTGCCCTTCCGTCAATTCCTTTAAGTTTCAGCTTTGCAACCATACTTCCCCCGGAACCCAAAAGCTTTGGTTTCCCGGAGGCTGCCCGCCGAGTCATCGGAGGAACTGCGGCGGATCGCTGGCTGGCATCGTTTATGGTTAGAACTAGGGCGGTATCTGATCGCCTTCGAACCTCTAACTTTCGTTCTTGATTAATGAAAACATACTTGGCAAATGCTTTCGCTTCTGTTCGTCTTGCGACGATCCAAGAATTTCACCTCTAACGTCGCAATACGAATGCCCCCGCCTGTCCCTATTAATCATTACCTCGGGTTCCGAAAACCAACAAAATAGAACCGAGGTCCTATTCCATTATTCCATGCACACAGTATTCAGGCGGGCTTGCCTGCTTTAAGCACTCTAATTTGTTCAAAGTAAACGTGCCGGCCCACCGAGACACTCAATAAAGAGCACCCTGGTAGGATTTCAACGGGGTCCGCCTCGGGACGCACGAGCACGCACGGGGCGGTCGCACGCCTTCGGCTCGCCCCACCGGCAGGACGTCCCACGATACATGCCAGTTAAACACCGACGGGCGGTGAACCAACAGCGTGGGACACAAATCCAACTACGAGCTTTTTAACCGCAACAACTTTAATATACGCTATTGGAGCTGGAATTACCGCGGCTGCTGGCACCAGACTTGCCCTCCAATAGATACTCGTTAAAGGATTTAAAGTGTACTCATTCCGATTACGGGGCCTCGGATGAGTCCCGTATCGTTATTTTTCGTCACTACCTCCCCGTGCCGGGAGTGGGTAATTTGCGCGCCTGCTGCCTTCCTTGGATGTGGTAGCCGTTTCTCAGGCTCCCTCTCCGGAATCGAACCCTGATTCCCCGTTACCCGTTACAACCATGGTAGGCGCAGAACCTACCATCGACAGTTGATAAGGCAGACATTTGAAAGATGCGTCGCCGGTACGAGGACCGTGCGATCAGCCCAAAGTTATTCAGAGTCACCAAGGCAAACGGACCGGACGAGCCGACCGATTGGTTTTGATCTAATAAAAGCGTCCCTTCCATCTCTGGTCGGGACTCTGTTTGCATGTATTAGCTCTAGAATTACCACAGTTATCCAAGTAACGTGGGTACGATCTAAGGAACCATAACTGATTTAATGAGCCATTCGCGGTTTCACCTTAATGCGGCTTGTACTGAGACATGCATGGCTTAATCTTTGAGACAAGCATATGACTACTGGCAGGATCAACCAGGGAGCTGCGTCAACTAGAGCTGAGCAGCCGGCCGCCCGGGAGTGTGTCCCGGGGGCCCGCGCGAACACGCAAGCGTCCGCTCAATCATTCTGCAAACAGGAGGAGGCTGAGCTCCCCTGCACAATACACCTCGAAACCCTCTCAGGTCCCGGCGGCGCGCAGCGCCGTCCCAAGTACTTGGTCGGGTTCGAGAGAGGCGCAATCGCCCGGAGTTAGGCGAGTAGACGCTTTCGGTGCGACCACCCGTGCTCCCAACTGAGCTTGCCGCTGCCGACAGAGGCCCGGGAGCGTGCTGTCGTGGCATTGCCGGCGGGAGACAACACGCGCCACCTACGGTGACCGGCAGCTCCAACGCCAGCGCCACAGAAGGACAAAAGCCCCACTTGGGTGCCGAAGCGAACTCTCCCAGCACAGCG
Organism: Schistocerca piceifrons; assembly: GCF_021461385.2. Taxonomy (NCBI): domain Eukaryota; kingdom Metazoa; phylum Arthropoda; class Insecta; order Orthoptera; family Acrididae; genus Schistocerca; species Schistocerca piceifrons. Next base: position 151,871 of record NW_025728899.1, read on the forward strand.
CACGCGCCAACACATCCGCACAGCTGCGATACAAACCACCAGCGAGAACCGCTGGGGCGACCGAGCAGCAGACGGCGTCGCGGCGCCGAGCGCCGGGCGGCAGCGCATCCTCAACGCACACAGTCCTCAATCGGACCAGCACACTGAAGATGTCCACCGCGCTTCGCACCGGGCCCGCGAGGACCTACTTTGGCCGCACGGCGCCGCGCGCAGGGTGCGCCGGCGCGCAGCTGCGACGCCTGCCGCGTCCGTCGGCCGGCGCGCCTGCCACTGGCCGCCCCCACCAGCCGGCTGTAGCGCGTGCGCCCACGCACCGCGCGGCCAGCACGCCGGGAGGCGCCCCCTCACCGGCCGGGGACGGTCCCACCCAGCCACCGCCGCGTATCGCTTCACACCCAGATGCCGTTCAGTTTCGTCGGCATGGTGGGTATCGCTGGAACAACCGGTTAGTACCTCAACCTATCGTCGCCATCACCGATTCACCCCTAGCGAGAACAACCGCACCACAACAGGTTACCATTTGTTCATTTGCGTAACTTCACCAGAAAACGCAGGCGTCCATCGCCATTTGCAACTTCCACGATTATTGCATGCCTGTGTCAGGTGTCACGCCACACTACGTCTGCCCACATACACGCAACAAAATGTGCACGCCTAGACAATACGTGGAAGGTGGCCCCCGTACGTATGCGATGTCCATTGCTCGAACGACTGTCAACCGGCCTCTGTAGCATGTCGCAGATATGGAACGCGGTGCACCATGCCATCACGGTGTGTGAGGAGAGACGACTAGGTCCGAATACATCAACAGACAGCTCATGCTGATCGCCATCCACGGCGTCCGTTCCTCCCACACGTCTCTATGGCGTACCACACTGCAATCCAGCTCTCATAGGGAGACGACACGTAGCTGCGTGCACAATATTTGCACTGTATGGTCCGCCGTTTTTGGGCGCAGTCGTTGTACGGTCACACATGTGCCACGATGTATCATTCAGTACATAAGGACGAATGTGCAGTACAGATTGTGGTTTACGCGTACGACATTAGCGGACAGTTGACACAGGCCGCACCACAACGTAGCCTGAGTACGTCGCATGCGGAGGGCATTGAACATGCAAAGTTCTCACCAACCAGCTTGCGAAGGCAGGGGGCAAGGTGGGGACGTGGGGAGGGGCGGCATGTACGTCCTGCTGCCATCCACATTACAGTGTACAGCAGGAGCATGTGGAAAGTGAGCAAGACTTGCAAGGTGTTTAACATGAAGCGATACACAGGGGAGCGGGGAGTGCGAGTAGCGAACTATATTGCGAGGGTTGCGGGTGGGCAACACTACACTAATTGAACGAGTCGTATAACAATTACAGAGCAGGTTTAGGCGACAACGTGGGTTACGTTAGGCGACAACGTGGGTTAGGTTAAGGCACGACGTGGGTTAGGTTAAGGCACGACGTGGGTTAGGTTAAGGCACGACATGGGTTAGGTTAAGGCACGACATGGGTTAGGTTAAGGCACAACATGGGTTAGGTTAAGGCACAACATGGGTTAGGTTAAGGCACAACATGGGTTAGGTTAAGGCACAACATGGGTTAGGTTAAGGCACAACATGGGTTAGGTTAAGGCACAACATGGGTTAGGTTAAGGCACAACATGGGTTAGGTTAAGGCACAACATGGGTTAGGTTAAGGCACAACATGGGTTAGGTTAAGGCACAACATGGGTTAGGTTAAGGCACAACATGGGTTAGGTTAAGGCACAACATGGGTTAGGTTAAGGCACAACATGGGTTAGGTTAAGGCACAACATGGGTTAGGTTAAGGCACAACATGGGTTAGGTTAAGGCACAACATGGGTTAGGTTAAGGCACAACATGGGTTAGGTTAAGGCACAACATGGGTTAGGTTAAGGCACAACATGGGTTAGGTTAAGGCACAACATGGGTTAGGTTAAGGCACAACATGGGTTAGGTTAAGGCACAACATGGGTTAGGTTAAGGCACAACATGGGTTAGGTTAAGGCACAACATGGGTTAGGTTAAGGCACAACATGGGTTAGGTTAAGGCACAACATGGGTTAGGTTAAGGCACAACATGGGTTAGGTTAAGGCACAACATGGGTTAGGTTAAGGCACAACATGGGTTAGGTTAAGGCACAACATGGGTTAGGTTAAGGCACAACATGGGTTAGGTTAAGGCACAACATGGGTTAGGTTAAGGCACAACATGGGTTAGGTTAAGGCACAACATGGGTTAGGTTAAGGCACAACATGGGTTAGGTTAAGGCACAACATGGGTTAGGTTAAGGCACAACATGGGTTAGGTTAAGGCACAACATGGGTTAGGTTAAGGCACAACATAGGTTAGGTTAAGGCACAACATAGGTTAGGTTAAGGCACAACATAGGTTAGGTTAAGGCACAACATAGGTTAGGTTAAGGCACAACATAGGTTAGGTTAAGGCACAACATAGGTTAGGTTAAGGCACAACATAGGTTAGGTTAAGGCACAACATAGGTTAGGTTAAGGTACAACATAGGTTAGGTTAAGGTACAACATAGGTTAGGTTAAGGTACAACATAGGTTAGGTTAAGGTACAACATAGGTTAGGTTAAGGTACAACATAGGTTAGGTTAAGGTACAACATAGGTTAGGTTAGGTTAGGTTACACGTTGTTGTAAGGAAAGGTGTAGGGGGGGGGCGGGGGCGGCAGGTTCGTTGATAGTGATTATAGTAAGTGAATGCTTGTGACATGATCAGATTTGTCACGTCAGGATGCACCTTTGGCTTATTAGAGGCGGCGCTCCAATTCTATGCTTGTGTCAGACCTGTGTCTTTGACTCATGTCATTGTTTGTGCGCTGTGACAGGAGGTACTATTGTGATGTTGGGTGCACCGTTGTATAGGACATGTGTGGGTGTTGGTGCCTGATCTGCGCAATGGTGGATGTCGAAAGGGTGGGATATTGTATTTTCCGCATGGACCTCCTGGTCTGGTTGTGATAGTGTGGATTGTGTAATGTGGCGGAGAGGATGCACTGGATGTTGTTCCATGCTGGTGCTTACATATTGTATGTGCGCCCGTTAGAAGCAGAGAGTGGTGCGTGATCAGAGTGGCTGGCTGACGTGTGGTTCC
>NW_025728899.1:162500-167500 GCF_021461385.2 Schistocerca piceifrons
CTGGTAGGATTTCAACGGGGTCCGCCTCGGGACGCACGAGCACGCACGGGGCGGTCGCACGCCTTCGGCTCGCCCCACCGGCAGGACGTCCCACGATACATGCCAGTTAAACACCGACGGGCGGTGAACCAACAGCGTGGGACACAAATCCAACTACGAGCTTTTTAACCGCAACAACTTTAATATACGCTATTGGAGCTGGAATTACCGCGGCTGCTGGCACCAGACTTGCCCTCCAATAGATACTCGTTAAAGGATTTAAAGTGTACTCATTCCGATTACGGGGCCTCGGATGAGTCCCGTATCGTTATTTTTCGTCACTACCTCCCCGTGCCGGGAGTGGGTAATTTGCGCGCCTGCTGCCTTCCTTGGATGTGGTAGCCGTTTCTCAGGCTCCCTCTCCGGAATCGAACCCTGATTCCCCGTTACCCGTTACAACCATGGTAGGCGCAGAACCTACCATCGACAGTTGATAAGGCAGACATTTGAAAGATGCGTCGCCGGTACGAGGACCGTGCGATCAGCCCAAAGTTATTCAGAGTCACCAAGGCAAACGGACCGGACGAGCCGACCGATTGGTTTTGATCTAATAAAAGCGTCCCTTCCATCTCTGGTCGGGACTCTGTTTGCATGTATTAGCTCTAGAATTACCACAGTTATCCAAGTAACGTGGGTACGATCTAAGGAACCATAACTGATTTAATGAGCCATTCGCGGTTTCACCTTAATGCGGCTTGTACTGAGACATGCATGGCTTAATCTTTGAGACAAGCATATGACTACTGGCAGGATCAACCAGGGAGCTGCGTCAACTAGAGCTGAGCAGCCGGCCGCCCGGGAGTGTGTCCCGGGGGCCCGCGCGAACACGCAAGCGTCCGCTCAATCATTCTGCAAACAGGAGGAGGCTGAGCTCCCCTGCACAATACACCTCGAAACCCTCTCAGGTCCCGGCGGCGCGCAGCGCCGTCCCAAGTACTTGGTCGGGTTCGAGAGAGGCGCAATCGCCCGGAGTTAGGCGAGTAGACGCTTTCGGTGCGACCACCCGTGCTCCCAACTGAGCTTGCCGCTGCCGACAGAGGCCCGGGAGCGTGCTGTCGTGGCATTGCCGGCGGGAGACAACACGCGCCACCTACGGTGACCGGCAGCTCCAACGCCAGCGCCACAGAAGGACAAAAGCCCCACTTGGGTGCCGAAGCGAACTCTCCCAGCACAGCGCACGCGCCAACACATCCGCACAGCTGCGATACAAACCACCAGCGAGAACCGCTGGGGCGACCGAGCAGCAGACGGCGTCGCGGCGCCGAGCGCCGGGCGGCAGCGCATCCTCAACGCACACAGTCCTCAATCGGACCAGCACACTGAAGATGTCCACCGCGCTTCGCACCGGGCCCGCGAGGACCTACTTTGGCCGCACGGCGCCGCGCGCAGGGTGCGCCGGCGCGCAGCTGCGACGCCTGCCGCGTCCGTCGGCCGGCGCGCCTGCCACTGGCCGCCCCCACCAGCCGGCTGTAGCGCGTGCGCCCACGCACCGCGCGGCCAGCACGCCGGGAGGCGCCCCCTCACCGGCCGGGGACGGTCCCACCCAGCCACCGCCGCGTATCGCTTCACACCCAGATGCCGTTCAGTTTCGTCGGCATGGTGGGTATCGCTGGAACAACCGGTTAGTACCTCAACCTATCGTCGCCATCACCGATTCACCCCTAGCGAGAACAACCGCACCACAACAGGTTACCATTTGTTCATTTGCGTAACTTCACCAGAAAACGCAGGCGTCCATCGCCATTTGCAACTTCCACGATTATTGCATGCCTGTGTCAGGTGTCACGCCACACTACGTCTGCCCACATACACGCAACAAAATGTGCACGCCTAGACAATACGTGGAAGGTGGCCCCCGTACGTATGCGATGTCCATTGCTCGAACGACTGTCAACCGGCCTCTGTAGCATGTCGCAGATATGGAACGCGGTGCACCATGCCATCACGGTGTGTGAGGAGAGACGACTAGGTCCGAATACATCAACAGACAGCTCATGCTGATCGCCATCCACGGCGTCCGTTCCTCCCACACGTCTCTATGGCGTACCACACTGCAATCCAGCTCTCATAGGGAGACGACACGTAGCTGCGTGCACAATATTTGCACTGTATGGTCCGCCGTTTTTGGGCGCAGTCGTTGTACGGTCACACATGTGCCACGATGTATCATTCAGTACATAAGGACGAATGTGCAGTACAGATTGTGGTTTACGCGTACGACATTAGCGGACAGTTGACACAGGCCGCACCACAACGTAGCCTGAGTACGTCGCATGCGGAGGGCATTGAACATGCAAAGTTCTCACCAACCAGCTTGCGAAGGCAGGGGGCAAGGTGGGGACGTGGGGAGGGGCGGCATGTACGTCCTGCTGCCATCCACATTACAGTGTACAGCAGGAGCATGTGGAAAGTGAGCAAGACTTGCAAGGTGTTTAACATGAAGCGATACACAGGGGAGCGGGGAGTGCGAGTAGCGAACTATATTGCGAGGGTTGCGGGTGGGCAACACTACACTAATTGAACGAGTCGTATAACAATTACAGAGCAGGTTTAGGCGACAACGTGGGTTACGTTAGGCGACAACGTGGGTTAGGTTAAGGCACGACGTGGGTTAGGTTAAGGCACGACATGGGTTAGGTTAAGGCACGACATGGGTTAGGTTAAGGCACGACATGGGTTAGGTTAAGGCACGACATGGGTTAGGTTAAGGCACAACATGGGTTAGGTTAAGGCACGACATGGGTTAGGTTAAGGCACAACATGGGTTAGGTTAAGGCACAACATGGGTTAGGTTAAGGCACAACATGGGTTAGGTTAAGGCACAACATGGGTTAGGTTAAGGCACAACATGGGTTAGGTTAAGGCACAACATGGGTTAGGTTAAGGCACAACATGGGTTAGGTTAAGGCACAACATGGGTTAGGTTAAGGCACAACATGGGTTAGGTTAAGGCACAACATAGGTTAGGTTAAGGCACAACATGGGTTAGGTTAAGGCACAACATGGGTTAGGTTAAGGCACAACATGGGTTAGGTTAAGGCACAACATGGGTTAGGTTAAGGCACAACATGGGTTAGGTTAAGGCACAACATGGGTTAGGTTAAGGCACAACATGGGTTAGGTTAAGGCACAACATGGGTTAGGTTAAGGCACAACATGGGTTAGGTTAAGGCACAACATGGGTTAGGTTAAGGCACAACATGGGTTAGGTTAAGGCACAACATGGGTTAGGTTAAGGCACAACATGGGTTAGGTTAAGGCACAACATGGGTTAGGTTAAGGCACAACATGGGTTAGGTTAAGGCACAACATGGGTTAGGTTAAGGCACAACATGGGTTAGGTTAAGGCACAACATGGGTTAGGTTAAGGCACAACATGGGTTAGGTTAAGGCACAACATGGGTTAGGTTAAGGCACAACATGGGTTAGGTTAAGGCACAACATGGGTTAGGTTAAGGCACAACATGGGTTAGGTTAAGGCACAACATGGGTTAGGTTAAGGCACAACATGGGTTAGGTTAAGGCACAACATGGGTTAGGTTAAGGCACAACATGGGTTAGGTTAAGGCACAACATGGGTTAGGTTAAGGCACAACATGGGTTAGGTTAAGGCACAACATAGGTTAGGTTAAGGCACAACATAGGTTAGGTTAAGGCACAACATAGGTTAGGTTAAGGCACAACATAGGTTAGGTTAAGGCACAACATAGGTTAGGTTAAGGCACAACATAGGTTAGGTTAAGGCACAACATAGGTTAGGTTAAGGCACAACATAGGTTAGGTTAAGGTACAACATAGGTTAGGTTAAGGTACAACATAGGTTAGGTTAAGGTACAACATAGGTTAGGTTAAGGTACAACATAGGTTAGGTTAAGGTACAACATAGGTTAGGTTAGGTTAGGTTACACGTTGTTGTAAGGAAAGGTGTAGGGGGGGGCGGGGGCGGCAGGTTCGTTGATAGTGATTATAGTAAGTGAATGCTTGTGACATGATCAGATTTGTCACGTCAGGATGCACCTTTGGCTTATTAGAGGCGGCGCTCCAATTCTATGCTTGTGTCAGACCTGTGTCTTTGACTCATGTCATTGTTTGTGCGCTGTGACAGGAGGTACTATTGTGATGTTGGGTGCACCGTTGTATAGGACATGTGTGGGTGTTGGTGCCTGATCTGCGCAATGGTGGATGTCGAAAGGGTGGGATATTGTATTTTCCGCATGGACCTCCTGGTCTGGTTGTGATAGTGTGGATTGTGTAATGTGGCGGAGAGGATGCACTGGATGTTGTTCCATGCTGGTGCTTACATATTGTATGTGCGCCCGTTAGAAGCAGAGAGTGGTGCGTGATCAGAGTGGCTGGCTGACGTGTGGTTCCCATTGTGGGCAGACTCTTTCAGCATGTATACGGACAGTTGTATATATATTCTGTAGTTTGATGGCTCTGCATTGATTACTAATCAGCGCCGTGTGTACGGGTAATCTGGTTCCAGTCCAAAATGTTCCATCTGTGTACATTAGTGACAAAGACTCCCCTCATGCAGTGGGGCTCGGTCTGTTATAACTCTTCCGCGTAATATATTTGCCCCACGTTTTTGCGACTGCGAGTGCGAGTGCAACGCGCATGGGGACCGACATGCTGATGGCTCGGTATCGGACGCCGTACAGTGAGCAACGCGATCGCGTCTCTCGCTCGTAAGTGGTACAGGTCGCGGCTCATGTATAGGGACAGCGGGAATGTCGCATATTGGCAATAACTCTTCATGAAACGCACGTTATAGGGGTGGATTGCACTTTACGAGTGCGGGAAACGTCCGCCGTTCATCCGCTGGAGGTGCGCGTTTGGCGGTTGGGGTGGTGCACGAACGGGTGCGGGTGGAGTCATTGCCGGTCCACGGCTTCGTGCGGCAGAGCCACTGGAGATTGGGTGCTATGGTCGACAGAGGCTGCAGGCTTTGTGGGTGGCGT
>NW_025728899.1:175000-177500 GCF_021461385.2 Schistocerca piceifrons
CTGTTTGCATGTATTAGCTCTAGAATTACCACAGTTATCCAAGTAACGTGGGTACGATCTAAGGAACCATAACTGATTTAATGAGCCATTCGCGGTTTCACCTTAATGCGGCTTGTACTGAGACATGCATGGCTTAATCTTTGAGACAAGCATATGACTACTGGCAGGATCAACCAGGGAGCTGCGTCAACTAGAGCTGAGCAGCCGGCCGCCCGGGAGTGTGTCCCGGGGGCCCGCGCGAACACGCAAGCGTCCGCTCAATCATTCTGCAAACAGGAGGAGGCTGAGCTCCCCTGCACAATACACCTCGAAACCCTCTCAGGTCCCGGCGGCGCGCAGCGCCGTCCCAAGTACTTGGTCGGGTTCGAGAGAGGCGCAATCGCCCGGAGTTAGGCGAGTAGACGCTTTCGGTGCGACCACCCGTGCTCCCAACTGAGCTTGCCGCTGCCGACAGAGGCCCGGGAGCGTGCTGTCGTGGCATTGCCGGCGGGAGACAACACGCGCCACCTACGGTGACCGGCAGCTCCAACGCCAGCGCCACAGAAGGACAAAAGCCCCACTTGGGTGCCGAAGCGAACTCTCCCAGCACAGCGCACGCGCCAACACATCCGCACAGCTGCGATACAAACCACCAGCGAGAACCGCTGGGGCGACCGAGCAGCAGACGGCGTCGCGGCGCCGAGCGCCGGGCGGCAGCGCATCCTCAACGCACACAGTCCTCAATCGGACCAGCACACTGAAGATGTCCACCGCGCTTCGCACCGGGCCCGCGAGGACCTACTTTGGCCGCACGGCGCCGCGCGCAGGGTGCGCCGGCGCGCAGCTGCGACGCCTGCCGCGTCCGTCGGCCGGCGCGCCTGCCACTGGCCGCCCCCACCAGCCGGCTGTAGCGCGTGCGCCCACGCACCGCGCGGCCAGCACGCCGGGAGGCGCCCCCTCACCGGCCGGGGACGGTCCCACCCAGCCACCGCCGCGTATCGCTTCACACCCAGATGCCGTTCAGTTTCGTCGGCATGGTGGGTATCGCTGGAACAACCGGTTAGTACCTCAACCTATCGTCGCCATCACCGATTCACCCCTAGCGAGAACAACCGCACCACAACAGGTTACCATTTGTTCATTTGCGTAACTTCACCAGAAAACGCAGGCGTCCATCGCCATTTGCAACTTCCACGATTATTGCATGCCTGTGTCAGGTGTCACGCCACACTACGTCTGCCCACATACACGCAACAAAATGTGCACGCCTAGACAATACGTGGAAGGTGGCCCCCGTACGTATGCGATGTCCATTGCTCGAACGACTGTCAACCGGCCTCTGTAGCATGTCGCAGATATGGAACGCGGTGCACCATGCCATCACGGTGTGTGAGGAGAGACGACTAGGTCCGAATACATCAACAGACAGCTCATGCTGATCGCCATCCACGGCGTCCGTTCCTCCCACACGTCTCTATGGCGTACCACACTGCAATCCAGCTCTCATAGGGAGACGACACGTAGCTGCGTGCACAATATTTGCACTGTATGGTCCGCCGTTTTTGGGCGCAGTCGTTGTACGGTCACACATGTGCCACGATGTATCATTCAGTACATAAGGACGAATGTGCAGTACAGATTGTGGTTTACGCGTACGACATTAGCGGACAGTTGACACAGGCCGCACCACAACGTAGCCTGAGTACGTCGCATGCGGAGGGCATTGAACATGCAAAGTTCTCACCAACCAGCTTGCGAAGGCAGGGGGCAAGGTGGGGACGTGGGGAGGGGCGGCATGTACGTCCTGCTGCCATCCACATTACAGTGTACAGCAGGAGCATGTGGAAAGTGAGCAAGACTTGCAAGGTGTTTAACATGAAGCGATACACAGGGGAGCGGGGAGTGCGAGTAGCGAACTATATTGCGAGGGTTGCGGGTGGGCAACACTACACTAATTGAACGAGTCGTATAACAATTACAGAGCAGGTTTAGGCGACAACGTGGGTTACGTTAGGCGACAACGTGGGTTAGGTTAAGGCACGACGTGGGTTAGGTTAAGGCACGACGTGGGTTAGGTTAAGGCACAACATGGGTTAGGTTAAGGCACAACATGGGTTAGGTTAAGGCACAACATGGGTTAGGTTAAGGCACAACATGGGTTAGGTTAAGGCACAACATGGGTTAGGTTAAGGCACAACATGGGTTAGGTTAAGGCACAACATGGGTTAGGTTAAGGCACAACATGGGTTAGGTTAAGGCACAACATGGGTTAGGTTAAGGCACAACATGGGTTAGGTTAAGGCACAACATGGGTTAGGTTAAGGCACAACATGGGTTAGGTTAAGGCACAACATGGGTTAGGTTAAGGCACAACATGGGTTAGGTTAAGGCACAACATGGGTTAGGTTAAGGCACAACATAGGTTAGGTTAAGGCACAACATAGGTTAGGTTAAGGCACAACATGGGTTAGGTTAAGGCACAACATGGGTTAGGTTAAGGCACAACATGGGTTAGGTTAAG
>NW_025728899.1:187500-190000 GCF_021461385.2 Schistocerca piceifrons
CCGAAGCGAACTCTCCCAGCACAGCGCACGCGCCAACACATCCGCACAGCTGCGATACAAACCACCAGCGAGAACCGCTGGGGCGACCGAGCAGCAGACGGCGTCGCGGCGCCGAGCGCCGGGCGGCAGCGCATCCTCAACGCACACAGTCCTCAATCGGACCAGCACACTGAAGATGTCCACCGCGCTTCGCACCGGGCCCGCGAGGACCTACTTTGGCCGCACGGCGCCGCGCGCAGGGTGCGCCGGCGCGCAGCTGCGACGCCTGCCGCGTCCGTCGGCCGGCGCGCCTGCCACTGGCCGCCCCCACCAGCCGGCTGTAGCGCGTGCGCCCACGCACCGCGCGGCCAGCACGCCGGGAGGCGCCCCCTCACCGGCCGGGGACGGTCCCACCCAGCCACCGCCGCGTATCGCTTCACACCCAGATGCCGTTCAGTTTCGTCGGCATGGTGGGTATCGCTGGAACAACCGGTTAGTACCTCAACCTATCGTCGCCATCACCGATTCACCCCTAGCGAGAACAACCGCACCACAACAGGTTACCATTTGTTCATTTGCGTAACTTCACCAGAAAACGCAGGCGTCCATCGCCATTTGCAACTTCCACGATTATTGCATGCCTGTGTCAGGTGTCACGCCACACTACGTCTGCCCACATACACGCAACAAAATGTGCACGCCTAGACAATACGTGGAAGGTGGCCCCCGTACGTATGCGATGTCCATTGCTCGAACGACTGTCAACCGGCCTCTGTAGCATGTCGCAGATATGGAACGCGGTGCACCATGCCATCACGGTGTGTGAGGAGAGACGACTAGGTCCGAATACATCAACAGACAGCTCATGCTGATCGCCATCCACGGCGTCCGTTCCTCCCACACGTCTCTATGGCGTACCACACTGCAATCCAGCTCTCATAGGGAGACGACACGTAGCTGCGTGCACAATATTTGCACTGTATGGTCCGCCGTTTTTGGGCGCAGTCGTTGTACGGTCACACATGTGCCACGATGTATCATTCAGTACATAAGGACGAATGTGCAGTACAGATTGTGGTTTACGCGTACGACATTAGCGGACAGTTGACACAGGCCGCACCACAACGTAGCCTGAGTACGTCGCATGCGGAGGGCATTGAACATGCAAAGTTCTCACCAACCAGCTTGCGAAGGCAGGGGGCAAGGTGGGGACGTGGGGAGGGGCGGCATGTACGTCCTGCTGCCATCCACATTACAGTGTACAGCAGGAGCATGTGGAAAGTGAGCAAGACTTGCAAGGTGTTTAACATGAAGCGATACACAGGGGAGCGGGGAGTGCGAGTAGCGAACTATATTGCGAGGGTTGCGGGTGGGCAACACTACACTAATTGAACGAGTCGTATAACAATTACAGAGCAGGTTTAGGCGACAACGTGGGTTACGTTAGGCGACAACGTGGGTTAGGTTAAGGCACGACGTGGGTTAGGTTAAGGCACGACATGGGTTAGGTTAAGGCACAACATGGGTTAGGTTAAGGCACAACATGGGTTAGGTTAAGGCACAACATGGGTTAGGTTAAGGCACAACATGGGTTAGGTTAAGGCACAACATGGGTTAGGTTAAGGCACAACATGGGTTAGGTTAAGGCACAACATGGGTTAGGTTAAGGCACAACATGGGTTAGGTTAAGGCACAACATGGGTTAGGTTAAGGCACAACATGGGTTAGGTTAAGGCACAACATGGGTTAGGTTAAGGCACAACATGGGTTAGGTTAAGGCACAACATGGGTTAGGTTAAGGCACAACATGGGTTAGGTTAAGGCACAACATAGGTTAGGTTAAGGCACAACATGGGTTAGGTTAAGGCACAACATGGGTTAGGTTAAGGCACAACATGGGTTAGGTTAAGGCACAACATGGGTTAGGTTAAGGCACAACATGGGTTAGGTTAAGGCACAACATGGGTTAGGTTAAGGCACAACATGGGTTAGGTTAAGGCACAACATGGGTTAGGTTAAGGCACAACATGGGTTAGGTTAAGGCACAACATGGGTTAGGTTAAGGCACAACATGGGTTAGGTTAAGGCACAACATGGGTTAGGTTAAGGCACAACATGGGTTAGGTTAAGGCACAACATGGGTTAGGTTAAGGCACAACATGGGTTAGGTTAAGGCACAACATGGGTTAGGTTAAGGCACAACATGGGTTAGGTTAAGGCACAACATGGGTTAGGTTAAGGCACAACATGGGTTAGGTTAAGGCACAACATGGGTTAGGTTAAGGCACAACATGGGTTAGGTTAAGGCACAACATGGGTTAGGTTAAGGCACAACATGGGTTAGGTTAAGGCACAACATGGGTTAGGTTAAGGCACAACATGGGTTAGGTTAAGGCACAACATGGGTTAGGTTAAGGCACAACATGGGTTAGGTTAAGGCACAACATGGGTTAGGTTAAGGCACAACATGGGTTAGGTTAAGGCACAACATGGGTTAGGTTAAGGCACAACATGGGTTAGG
>NW_025728899.1:195000-197500 GCF_021461385.2 Schistocerca piceifrons
TGCGGCTTCAGCGGAGCTCGGGAGATGACGTCAAGCTGCTCCACCAGGTGGCTACGTGGATTGAAGACACAGCGACCCGCCGTGGAAAATTGCAGCCCCAGGTACCGGAAGGTTTCACCCACACGCAGGGCAGGCATGGTGGTATTGCCTGCTGTGAAGGTGACGCTTAAGAGAGTCATAGTTACTCCCGCCGTTTACCCGCGCTTGCTTGAATTTCTTCACGTTGACATTCAGAGCACTGGGCAGAAATCACATTGCGTCAACACCCGCTAGGGCCATCGCAATGCTTTGTTTTAATTAGACAGTCGGATTCCCCCAGTCCGTGCCAGTTCTGAGTTGATCGTTGAATGGCGGCCGAAGAGAATCCGCGCACCCGCGCGCCCCCGGAGGAGCACGCTAAGGCGGACGCGGCCTCGCAGCAAGGAAGATCCGTGGGAGGCCAAGGCACGGGACCGAGCTCGGATCCTGCACGCAGGTTGAAGCACCGGGGCGCGAACGCCGCGCAGGCGCGCGCATCCTGCACCGCCGACCAGCACGAGGCCGACCAACGGCGAGAGCAGACCACGCCCGCGCTAAACGCCCGCACTTACCGGCACCCCTACGGCACTCACCTCGCCCAGGCCCGGCACGTTAGCGCTGACCCACTTCCCGACCAAGCCCGACACGCCCCGATCCTCAGAGCCAATCCTTATCCCGAAGTTACGGATCCAATTTGCCGACTTCCCTTACCTACATTATTCTATCGACTAGAGGCTCTTCACCTTGGAGACCTGCTGCGGATATGGGTACGAACCGGCGCGACACCTCCACGTGGCCCTCTCCCGGATTTTCAAGGTCCGAGGGGAAGATCGGGACACCGCCGCAACTGCGGTGCTCTTCGCGTTCCAAACCCTATCTCCCTGCTAGAGGATTCCAGGGAACTCGAACGCTCATGCAGAAAAGAAAACTCTTCCCCGATCTCCCGACGGCGTCTCCGGGTCCTTTTGGGTTACCCCGACGAGCATCTCTAAAAGAGGGGCCCGACTTGTATCGGTTCCGCTGCCGGGTTCCGGAATAGGAACCGGATTCCCTTTCGCCCAACGGGGGCCAGCACAAAGCGCATCATGCTATGACGGCCCCCATCAACATCGGATTTCTCCTAGGGCTTAGGATCGACTGACTCGTGTGCAACGGCTGTTCACACGAAACCCTTCTCCGCGTCAGCCCTCCAGGGCCTCGCTGGAGTATTTGCTACTACCACCAAGATCTGCACCGACGGCGGCTCCAGGCAGGCTCACGCCCAGACCCTTCTGCGCCCACCGCCGCGACCCTCCTACTCGTCAGGGCTTCGCGGCCGGCCGCAAGGACCGGCCATGACTGCCAGACTGACGGCCGAGTATAGGCACGACGCTTCAGCGCCATCCATTTTCAGGGCTAGTTGCTTCGGCAGGTGAGTTGTTACACACTCCTTAGCGGATTCCGACTTCCATGGCCACCGTCCTGCTGTCTTAAGCAACCAACGCCTTTCATGGTTTCCCATGAGCGTCGATTCGGGCGCCTTAACTCGGCGTTTGGTTCATCCCACAGCGCCAGTTCTGCTTACCAAAAGTGGCCCACTTGGCACTCCGATCCGAGTCGTTTGCTCGCGGCTTCAGCATATCAAGCAAGCCGGAGATCTCACCCATTTAAAGTTTGAGAATAGGTTGAGGTCGTTTCGGCCCCAAGGCCTCTAATCATTCGCTTTACCGGATGAGACTCGTACGAGCACCAGCTATCCTGAGGGAAACTTCGGAGGGAACCAGCTACTAGATGGTTCGATTAGTCTTTCGCCCCTATACCCAGCTCCGACGATCGATTTGCACGTCAGAATCGCTACGGACCTCCATCAGGGTTTCCCCTGACTTCGTCCTGGCCAGGCATAGTTCACCATCTTTCGGGTCCCAACGTGTACGCTCTAGGTGCGCCTCACCTCGCAATGAGGACGAGACGCCCCGGGAGTGCGGAGGCCGCCGCCCCGTGAAGGGCGGGGAAGCCCCATCCTCCCTCGGCCCGCGCAAGGCGAGACCTTCACTTTCATTACGCCTTTAGGTTTCGTACAGCCCAATGACTCGCGCACATGTTAGACTCCTTGGTCCGTGTTTCAAGACGGGTCGTGAAATTGTCCAAAGCTGAAGCGCCGCTGACGGGAGCGATTATTCCGCCCGAGAGCATCCCGAGCCAACAGCGGCGCGGGTCCGGGGCCGGGCCAGGTAGGTCCGTCATCCGGGAAGAACCGCGCGCGCTTGCCGGGAGCCCGAGCGCCCAAAGGGGCGAATCGACTCCTCCAGATATACCGCCGGGCAGCCAGCCAGGACACCGGGGCTCTGCCCAACAGACGCGAACCGAGGCCCGCGGAAGGACAGGCTGCGCACCCGGGCCGTAGGCCGGCACCCAGCGGGTCGCGACGTCCTACTAGGGGAGAAGTGCGGCCCACCGCACACCGGAACGGCCCCACCCCGCGGCGAGTGGAAAGGCAACCGGA
>NW_025728899.1:200000-205000 GCF_021461385.2 Schistocerca piceifrons
CAACTACGAGCTTTTTAACCGCAACAACTTTAATATACGCTATTGGAGCTGGAATTACCGCGGCTGCTGGCACCAGACTTGCCCTCCAATAGATACTCGTTAAAGGATTTAAAGTGTACTCATTCCGATTACGGGGCCTCGGATGAGTCCCGTATCGTTATTTTTCGTCACTACCTCCCCGTGCCGGGAGTGGGTAATTTGCGCGCCTGCTGCCTTCCTTGGATGTGGTAGCCGTTTCTCAGGCTCCCTCTCCGGAATCGAACCCTGATTCCCCGTTACCCGTTACAACCATGGTAGGCGCAGAACCTACCATCGACAGTTGATAAGGCAGACATTTGAAAGATGCGTCGCCGGTACGAGGACCGTGCGATCAGCCCAAAGTTATTCAGAGTCACCAAGGCAAACGGACCGGACGAGCCGACCGATTGGTTTTGATCTAATAAAAGCGTCCCTTCCATCTCTGGTCGGGACTCTGTTTGCATGTATTAGCTCTAGAATTACCACAGTTATCCAAGTAACGTGGGTACGATCTAAGGAACCATAACTGATTTAATGAGCCATTCGCGGTTTCACCTTAATGCGGCTTGTACTGAGACATGCATGGCTTAATCTTTGAGACAAGCATATGACTACTGGCAGGATCAACCAGGGAGCTGCGTCAACTAGAGCTGAGCAGCCGGCCGCCCGGGAGTGTGTCCCGGGGGCCCGCGCGAACACGCAAGCGTCCGCTCAATCATTCTGCAAACAGGAGGAGGCTGAGCTCCCCTGCACAATACACCTCGAAACCCTCTCAGGTCCCGGCGGCGCGCAGCGCCGTCCCAAGTACTTGGTCGGGTTCGAGAGAGGCGCAATCGCCCGGAGTTAGGCGAGTAGACGCTTTCGGTGCGACCACCCGTGCTCCCAACTGAGCTTGCCGCTGCCGACAGAGGCCCGGGAGCGTGCTGTCGTGGCATTGCCGGCGGGAGACAACACGCGCCACCTACGGTGACCGGCAGCTCCAACGCCAGCGCCACAGAAGGACAAAAGCCCCACTTGGGTGCCGAAGCGAACTCTCCCAGCACAGCGCACGCGCCAACACATCCGCACAGCTGCGATACAAACCACCAGCGAGAACCGCTGGGGCGACCGAGCAGCAGACGGCGTCGCGGCGCCGAGCGCCGGGCGGCAGCGCATCCTCAACGCACACAGTCCTCAATCGGACCAGCACACTGAAGATGTCCACCGCGCTTCGCACCGGGCCCGCGAGGACCTACTTTGGCCGCACGGCGCCGCGCGCAGGGTGCGCCGGCGCGCAGCTGCGACGCCTGCCGCGTCCGTCGGCCGGCGCGCCTGCCACTGGCCGCCCCCACCAGCCGGCTGTAGCGCGTGCGCCCACGCACCGCGCGGCCAGCACGCCGGGAGGCGCCCCCTCACCGGCCGGGGACGGTCCCACCCAGCCACCGCCGCGTATCGCTTCACACCCAGATGCCGTTCAGTTTCGTCGGCATGGTGGGTATCGCTGGAACAACCGGTTAGTACCTCAACCTATCGTCGCCATCACCGATTCACCCCTAGCGAGAACAACCGCACCACAACAGGTTACCATTTGTTCATTTGCGTAACTTCACCAGAAAACGCAGGCGTCCATCGCCATTTGCAACTTCCACGATTATTGCATGCCTGTGTCAGGTGTCACGCCACACTACGTCTGCCCACATACACGCAACAAAATGTGCACGCCTAGACAATACGTGGAAGGTGGCCCCCGTACGTATGCGATGTCCATTGCTCGAACGACTGTCAACCGGCCTCTGTAGCATGTCGCAGATATGGAACGCGGTGCACCATGCCATCACGGTGTGTGAGGAGAGACGACTAGGTCCGAATACATCAACAGACAGCTCATGCTGATCGCCATCCACGGCGTCCGTTCCTCCCACACGTCTCTATGGCGTACCACACTGCAATCCAGCTCTCATAGGGAGACGACACGTAGCTGCGTGCACAATATTTGCACTGTATGGTCCGCCGTTTTTGGGCGCAGTCGTTGTACGGTCACACATGTGCCACGATGTATCATTCAGTACATAAGGACGAATGTGCAGTACAGATTGTGGTTTACGCGTACGACATTAGCGGACAGTTGACACAGGCCGCACCACAACGTAGCCTGAGTACGTCGCATGCGGAGGGCATTGAACATGCAAAGTTCTCACCAACCAGCTTGCGAAGGCAGGGGGCAAGGTGGGGACGTGGGGAGGGGCGGCATGTACGTCCTGCTGCCATCCACATTACAGTGTACAGCAGGAGCATGTGGAAAGTGAGCAAGACTTGCAAGGTGTTTAACATGAAGCGATACACAGGGGAGCGGGGAGTGCGAGTAGCGAACTATATTGCGAGGGTTGCGGGTGGGCAACACTACACTAATTGAACGAGTCGTATAACAATTACAGAGCAGGTTTAGGCGACAACGTGGGTTACGTTAGGCGACAACGTGGGTTAGGTTAAGGCACGACGTGGGTTAGGTTAAGGCACGACATGGGTTAGGTTAAGGCACAACATGGGTTAGGTTAAGGCACAACATGGGTTAGGTTAAGGCACAACATGGGTTAGGTTAAGGCACAACATGGGTTAGGTTAAGGCACAACATGGGTTAGGTTAAGGCACAACATGGGTTAGGTTAAGGCACAACATGGGTTAGGTTAAGGCACAACATGGGTTAGGTTAAGGCACAACATGGGTTAGGTTAAGGCACAACATGGGTTAGGTTAAGGCACAACATGGGTTAGGTTAAGGCACAACATGGGTTAGGTTAAGGCACAACATGGGTTAGGTTAAGGCACAACATAGGTTAGGTTAAGGCACAACATGGGTTAGGTTAAGGCACAACATGGGTTAGGTTAAGGCACAACATGGGTTAGGTTAAGGCACAACATGGGTTAGGTTAAGGCACAACATGGGTTAGGTTAAGGCACAACATGGGTTAGGTTAAGGCACAACATGGGTTAGGTTAAGGCACAACATGGGTTAGGTTAAGGCACAACATGGGTTAGGTTAAGGCACAACATGGGTTAGGTTAAGGCACAACATGGGTTAGGTTAAGGCACAACATGGGTTAGGTTAAGGCACAACATGGGTTAGGTTAAGGCACAACATGGGTTAGGTTAAGGCACAACATGGGTTAGGTTAAGGCACAACATGGGTTAGGTTAAGGCACAACATGGGTTAGGTTAAGGCACAACATGGGTTAGGTTAAGGCACAACATGGGTTAGGTTAAGGCACAACATGGGTTAGGTTAAGGCACAACATGGGTTAGGTTAAGGCACAACATGGGTTAGGTTAAGGCACAACATGGGTTAGGTTAAGGCACAACATGGGTTAGGTTAAGGCACAACATGGGTTAGGTTAAGGCACAACATGGGTTAGGTTAAGGCACAACATGGGTTAGGTTAAGGCACAACATAGGTTAGGTTAAGGCACAACATAGGTTAGGTTAAGGCACAACATAGGTTAGGTTAAGGCACAACATAGGTTAGGTTAAGGCACAACATAGGTTAGGTTAAGGCACAACATAGGTTAGGTTAAGGCACAACATAGGTTAGGTTAAGGCACAACATAGGTTAGGTTAAGGCACAACATAGGTTAGGTTAAGGCACAACATAGGTTAGGTTAAGGTACAACATAGGTTAGGTTAAGGTACAACATAGGTTAGGTTAAGGTACAACATAGGTTAGGTTAAGGTACAACATAGGTTAGGTTAAGGTACAACATAGGTTAGGTTAGGTTAGGTTACACGTTGTTGTAAGGAAAGGTGTAGGGGGGGGCGGGGGCGGCAGGTTCGTTGATAGTGATTATAGTAAGTGAATGCTTGTGACATGATCAGATTTGTCACGTCAGGATGCACCTTTGGCTTATTAGAGGCGGCGCTCCAATTCTATGCTTGTGTCAGACCTGTGTCTTTGACTCATGTCATTGTTTGTGCGCTGTGACAGGAGGTACTATTGTGATGTTGGGTGCACCGTTGTATAGGACATGTGTGGGTGTTGGTGCCTGATCTGCGCAATGGTGGATGTCGAAAGGGTGGGATATTGTATTTTCCGCATGGACCTCCTGGTCTGGTTGTGATAGTGTGGATTGTGTAATGTGGCGGAGAGGATGCACTGGATGTTGTTCCATGCTGGTGCTTACATATTGTATGTGCGCCCGTTAGAAGCAGAGAGTGGTGCGTGATCAGAGTGGCTGGCTGACGTGTGGTTCCCATTGTGGGCAGACTCTTTCAGCATGTATACGGACAGTTGTATATATATTCTGTAGTTTGATGGCTCTGCATTGATTACTAATCAGCGCCGTGTGTACGGGTAATCTGGTTCCAGTCCAAAATGTTCCATCTGTGTACATTAGTGACAAAGACTCCCCTCATGCAGTGGGGCTCGGTCTGTTATAACTCTTCCGCGTAATATATTTGCCCCACGTTTTTGCGACTGCGAGTGCGAGTGCAACGCGCATGGGGACCGACATGCTGATGGCTCGGTATCGGACGCCGTACAGTGAGCAACGCGATCGCGTCTCTCGCTCGTAAGTGGTACAGGTCGCGGCTCATGTATAGGGACAGCGGGAATGTCGCATATTGGCAATAACTCTTCATGAAACGCACGTTATAGGGGTGGATTGCACTTTACGAGTGCGGGAAACGTCCGCCGTTCATCCGCTGGAGGTGCGCGTTTGGCGGTTGGGGTGGTGCACGAACGGGTGCGGGTGGAGTCATTGCCGGTCCACGGCTTCGTGCGGCAGAGCCACTGGAGATTGGGTGCTATGGTCGACAGAGGCTGCAGGCTTTGTGGGTGGCGTCGAAAGGCGGGCACTGTGGCGCCATCGCTGTCTTAATCGGCTTGGCGTCGCATAGATGGCGGTATCGTCGTTGGAGGAGGTCATGTTGCGGGAGACCTACAGATGGCGGTATGTTTTGTGGTGCGGACGTAGTGTTGTCAGATGCGCATAGATGGCGGTATTGCATGTGGTG
>NW_025728899.1:210000-215000 GCF_021461385.2 Schistocerca piceifrons
GTTCATGGGGAACAATTGCAAGCCCCAATCCCTAGCACGAAGGAGGTTCAGCGGGTTACCCCGACCTTTCGGCCTAGGAAGACACGCTGATTCCTTCAGTGTAGCGCGCGTGCGGCCCAGAACATCTAAGGGCATCACAGACCTGTTATTGCTCAATCTCGTGCGGCTAGAAGCCGCCTGTCCCTCTAAGAAGAAAAGTAATCGCTGACAGCACGAAGGATGTCACGCGACTAGTTAGCAGGCTAGAGTCTCGTTCGTTATCGGAATTAACCAGACAAATCGCTCCACCAACTAAGAACGGCCATGCACCACCACCCACCGAATCAAGAAAGAGCTATCAATCTGTCAATCCTTCCGGTGTCCGGGCCTGGTGAGGTTTCCCGTGTTGAGTCAAATTAAGCCGCAGGCTCCACTCCTGGTGGTGCCCTTCCGTCAATTCCTTTAAGTTTCAGCTTTGCAACCATACTTCCCCCGGAACCCAAAAGCTTTGGTTTCCCGGAGGCTGCCCGCCGAGTCATCGGAGGAACTGCGGCGGATCGCTGGCTGGCATCGTTTATGGTTAGAACTAGGGCGGTATCTGATCGCCTTCGAACCTCTAACTTTCGTTCTTGATTAATGAAAACATACTTGGCAAATGCTTTCGCTTCTGTTCGTCTTGCGACGATCCAAGAATTTCACCTCTAACGTCGCAATACGAATGCCCCCGCCTGTCCCTATTAATCATTACCTCGGGTTCCGAAAACCAACAAAATAGAACCGAGGTCCTATTCCATTATTCCATGCACACAGTATTCAGGCGGGCTTGCCTGCTTTAAGCACTCTAATTTGTTCAAAGTAAACGTGCCGGCCCACCGAGACACTCAATAAAGAGCACCCTGGTAGGATTTCAACGGGGTCCGCCTCGGGACGCACGAGCACGCACGGGGCGGTCGCACGCCTTCGGCTCGCCCCACCGGCAGGACGTCCCACGATACATGCCAGTTAAACACCGACGGGCGGTGAACCAACAGCGTGGGACACAAATCCAACTACGAGCTTTTTAACCGCAACAACTTTAATATACGCTATTGGAGCTGGAATTACCGCGGCTGCTGGCACCAGACTTGCCCTCCAATAGATACTCGTTAAAGGATTTAAAGTGTACTCATTCCGATTACGGGGCCTCGGATGAGTCCCGTATCGTTATTTTTCGTCACTACCTCCCCGTGCCGGGAGTGGGTAATTTGCGCGCCTGCTGCCTTCCTTGGATGTGGTAGCCGTTTCTCAGGCTCCCTCTCCGGAATCGAACCCTGATTCCCCGTTACCCGTTACAACCATGGTAGGCGCAGAACCTACCATCGACAGTTGATAAGGCAGACATTTGAAAGATGCGTCGCCGGTACGAGGACCGTGCGATCAGCCCAAAGTTATTCAGAGTCACCAAGGCAAACGGACCGGACGAGCCGACCGATTGGTTTTGATCTAATAAAAGCGTCCCTTCCATCTCTGGTCGGGACTCTGTTTGCATGTATTAGCTCTAGAATTACCACAGTTATCCAAGTAACGTGGGTACGATCTAAGGAACCATAACTGATTTAATGAGCCATTCGCGGTTTCACCTTAATGCGGCTTGTACTGAGACATGCATGGCTTAATCTTTGAGACAAGCATATGACTACTGGCAGGATCAACCAGGGAGCTGCGTCAACTAGAGCTGAGCAGCCGGCCGCCCGGGAGTGTGTCCCGGGGGCCCGCGCGAACACGCAAGCGTCCGCTCAATCATTCTGCAAACAGGAGGAGGCTGAGCTCCCCTGCACAATACACCTCGAAACCCTCTCAGGTCCCGGCGGCGCGCAGCGCCGTCCCAAGTACTTGGTCGGGTTCGAGAGAGGCGCAATCGCCCGGAGTTAGGCGAGTAGACGCTTTCGGTGCGACCACCCGTGCTCCCAACTGAGCTTGCCGCTGCCGACAGAGGCCCGGGAGCGTGCTGTCGTGGCATTGCCGGCGGGAGACAACACGCGCCACCTACGGTGACCGGCAGCTCCAACGCCAGCGCCACAGAAGGACAAAAGCCCCACTTGGGTGCCGAAGCGAACTCTCCCAGCACAGCGCACGCGCCAACACATCCGCACAGCTGCGATACAAACCACCAGCGAGAACCGCTGGGGCGACCGAGCAGCAGACGGCGTCGCGGCGCCGAGCGCCGGGCGGCAGCGCATCCTCAACGCACACAGTCCTCAATCGGACCAGCACACTGAAGATGTCCACCGCGCTTCGCACCGGGCCCGCGAGGACCTACTTTGGCCGCACGGCGCCGCGCGCAGGGTGCGCCGGCGCGCAGCTGCGACGCCTGCCGCGTCCGTCGGCCGGCGCGCCTGCCACTGGCCGCCCCCACCAGCCGGCTGTAGCGCGTGCGCCCACGCACCGCGCGGCCAGCACGCCGGGAGGCGCCCCCTCACCGGCCGGGGACGGTCCCACCCAGCCACCGCCGCGTATCGCTTCACACCCAGATGCCGTTCAGTTTCGTCGGCATGGTGGGTATCGCTGGAACAACCGGTTAGTACCTCAACCTATCGTCGCCATCACCGATTCACCCCTAGCGAGAACAACCGCACCACAACAGGTTACCATTTGTTCATTTGCGTAACTTCACCAGAAAACGCAGGCGTCCATCGCCATTTGCAACTTCCACGATTATTGCATGCCTGTGTCAGGTGTCACGCCACACTACGTCTGCCCACATACACGCAACAAAATGTGCACGCCTAGACAATACGTGGAAGGTGGCCCCCGTACGTATGCGATGTCCATTGCTCGAACGACTGTCAACCGGCCTCTGTAGCATGTCGCAGATATGGAACGCGGTGCACCATGCCATCACGGTGTGTGAGGAGAGACGACTAGGTCCGAATACATCAACAGACAGCTCATGCTGATCGCCATCCACGGCGTCCGTTCCTCCCACACGTCTCTATGGCGTACCACACTGCAATCCAGCTCTCATAGGGAGACGACACGTAGCTGCGTGCACAATATTTGCACTGTATGGTCCGCCGTTTTTGGGCGCAGTCGTTGTACGGTCACACATGTGCCACGATGTATCATTCAGTACATAAGGACGAATGTGCAGTACAGATTGTGGTTTACGCGTACGACATTAGCGGACAGTTGACACAGGCCGCACCACAACGTAGCCTGAGTACGTCGCATGCGGAGGGCATTGAACATGCAAAGTTCTCACCAACCAGCTTGCGAAGGCAGGGGGCAAGGTGGGGACGTGGGGAGGGGCGGCATGTACGTCCTGCTGCCATCCACATTACAGTGTACAGCAGGAGCATGTGGAAAGTGAGCAAGACTTGCAAGGTGTTTAACATGAAGCGATACACAGGGGAGCGGGGAGTGCGAGTAGCGAACTATATTGCGAGGGTTGCGGGTGGGCAACACTACACTAATTGAACGAGTCGTATAACAATTACAGAGCAGGTTTAGGCGACAACGTGGGTTACGTTAGGCGACAACGTGGGTTAGGTTAAGGCACGACGTGGGTTAGGTTAAGGCACGACATGGGTTAGGTTAAGGCACAACATGGGTTAGGTTAAGGCACAACATGGGTTAGGTTAAGGCACAACATGGGTTAGGTTAAGGCACAACATGGGTTAGGTTAAGGCACAACATGGGTTAGGTTAAGGCACAACATGGGTTAGGTTAAGGCACAACATGGGTTAGGTTAAGGCACAACATGGGTTAGGTTAAGGCACAACATGGGTTAGGTTAAGGCACAACATGGGTTAGGTTAAGGCACAACATGGGTTAGGTTAAGGCACAACATGGGTTAGGTTAAGGCACAACATGGGTTAGGTTAAGGCACAACATGGGTTAGGTTAAGGCACAACATAGGTTAGGTTAAGGCACAACATGGGTTAGGTTAAGGCACAACATGGGTTAGGTTAAGGCACAACATGGGTTAGGTTAAGGCACAACATGGGTTAGGTTAAGGCACAACATGGGTTAGGTTAAGGCACAACATGGGTTAGGTTAAGGCACAACATGGGTTAGGTTAAGGCACAACATGGGTTAGGTTAAGGCACAACATGGGTTAGGTTAAGGCACAACATGGGTTAGGTTAAGGCACAACATGGGTTAGGTTAAGGCACAACATGGGTTAGGTTAAGGCACAACATGGGTTAGGTTAAGGCACAACATGGGTTAGGTTAAGGCACAACATGGGTTAGGTTAAGGCACAACATGGGTTAGGTTAAGGCACAACATGGGTTAGGTTAAGGCACAACATGGGTTAGGTTAAGGCACAACATGGGTTAGGTTAAGGCACAACATGGGTTAGGTTAAGGCACAACATGGGTTAGGTTAAGGCACAACATGGGTTAGGTTAAGGCACAACATGGGTTAGGTTAAGGCACAACATGGGTTAGGTTAAGGCACAACATGGGTTAGGTTAAGGCACAACATGGGTTAGGTTAAGGCACAACATGGGTTAGGTTAAGGCACAACATAGGTTAGGTTAAGGCACAACATAGGTTAGGTTAAGGCACAACATAGGTTAGGTTAAGGCACAACATAGGTTAGGTTAAGGCACAACATAGGTTAGGTTAAGGCACAACATAGGTTAGGTTAAGGCACAACATAGGTTAGGTTAAGGCACAACATAGGTTAGGTTAAGGCACAACATAGGTTAGGTTAAGGTACAACATAGGTTAGGTTAAGGTACAACATAGGTTAGGTTAAGGTACAACATAGGTTAGGTTAAGGTACAACATAGGTTAGGTTAAGGTACAACATAGGTTAGGTTAAGGTACAACATAGGTTAGGTTAGGTTAGGTTACACGTTGTTGTAAGGAAAGGTGTAGGGGGGGGCGGGGGCGGCAGGTTCGTTGATAGTGATTATAGTAAGTGAATGCTTGTGACATGATCAGATTTGTCACGTCAGGATGCACCTTTGGCTTATTAGAGGCGGCGCTCCAATTCTATGCTTGTGTCAGACCTGTGTCTTTGACTCATGTCAT
>NW_025728899.1:220000-222500 GCF_021461385.2 Schistocerca piceifrons
TGTCGTGCTACCCTCGTAACACCTTTCGACGTACTCAATAAAGCAATCCGGCAGGCCATGAGCCCTCAGCACGGGGCGGAGGGCAGCATGGTCCACCGAATCGAACGCTTTAGAGACGTCGATCGATGCCACAAAAACAGAGCGACAGGAGCGGACTGCGTCGGTGAGAGCAGTGTCCAAGATGAAGGTGTTTTCCAACATCCCATCCCGGGGGATGAATGCCCGCTGACGTTCGTCCACAGTACATGCACGCATCAGGCGTGACGCGAGAACCTTGTGAAAGGTCCGCGCCAACACCGAGCAGACCGTAATGGGGCGAAAGTCAGCGGGGGATGTTGGTGCAGCCGTTTTGGGGAGAAGTGACGTCCGGGCGCGAAGCAGACGCTCGGGGAGGGCGCGGGCCAGGAGGAAGAGGTTCAAGAGTTTCACCAGGACTTCATGCGGCAGGCGCCGCAGCTCCGCTGGAGTCAGGCCGTCCGGCCCGGCTGCCGATCCCCTGGGCGGCAAGGCAGCAGCGACCTCCTCACGTGTGACCGGCCCCCATAGGCACTCAGGAGCGACAGGCTCCGAGTGCGGGAGAAGGCGGTCACGGATGAAGCCGGCGGTGGAGATCGGCTTCTTCGTGAAGAGGTCCGCCCAGAAGTCCAGCAGACCGGGGATGTCGGGTGGCGGCTGCAGCAGGGTGCCGTCCAGCAAGCCGCGCACGCAACGTGCACGCGACCTACGGAAGGCGTCCTGTGTGCGCGCGTATTCCCAGCGGCGCCGCTTGCGCTTCTGCAGCGGCGGGGCGGCAGGCGGCCGCTTGGATGATTGGCGCGGCCGCTGTGTCCTGGTGATCGACCTCTCCCCCCTGGACCCGACCGACGCAAGGGCATCCGGGAGCATGCCCAGGATGACATCGGGCGGCGTGCCCCGCCCCAGACCAATGACTCGATCCAGGGCAGAGAAACGCTGGGCGGAAGCAGGCAGCCCCGCCAGATGCTCCCAGATGGCGGCGTCAGTCGGCCCCTCCGGCGGCGGCCCGGTGGTGTCGGCCGCGAAGTCCTCGGCTGCGTCGACGGGCGGCGCAGCGGCCTCGCCCGCGTCAGGCAGCGAGCTCGCTGCTCCACGGCGGGACGCCGGCTCTTCGCCCCGACCGATCTCAAGTGCCTCCATGAATTGGCGGACAAGCTGCTTGTGGGCAGCTTGCCGCCGTCGGCACTTGATTGCCTCAAGCGTTCGGTCGGGGAACATCCTGGTAAGTTCTTGATTTACAAAGAAGAACCGGGCGTCCCTCTCAAGGAACAGTTCGGCCTCTGCCTTGGCGAGCGAGAGGACTTCTTCCTCCGTCCACCTCGCGCGATGCCTCTCCGTCACGATCTCAGCGTTGGCGGCCGCAGGGTGTTGGCGGCGGCGATGGACCCCGAGACCGTTCTTCGTGGTAAAAGTGCGGTGGCACTCACTGCAAGCAAAGGGAGCTACACAAACTATCGCATTTTCGTTACGGCCGGTTGGCCGGATAGGAGCTGGGGTAGCTGGGGTGGCACCTTCAGCGGAAGGGCCACCATCTCTTGTTTCTTGTCGGCTGCCCCCAACTATAAAGGGATAATGCGAGGGGGGGCTGGTAACCCCCCCAAGCCCCTGGTGCGGTCTTCCACTCTGCGAAAATCAGCGGGCCCACGAGAAGGGGAGAAGACCGCAGGAGAGGAGAGGCTAAGAGGGCTAGGCCCATGTATTGCGCATCACTCTCCCTGTAACTATAACCCGAGGAAGGCACCTCGCAGCAGCAGCACGACTACATCAAGACCGCACTTCGAAAAGCCAAGTCCGGATGCAGCCACACCGCCGCCACTTGGCCACCTTAAGAGAGTCATAGTTACTCCCGCCGTTTACCCGCGCTTGCTTGAATTTCTTCACGTTGACATTCAGAGCACTGGGCAGAAATCACATTGCGTCAACACCCGCTAGGGCCATCGCAATGCTTTGTTTTAATTAGACAGTCGGATTCCCCCAGTCCGTGCCAGTTCTGAGTTGATCGTTGAATGGCGGCCGAAGAGAATCCGCGCACCCGCGCGCCCCCGGAGGAGCACGCTAAGGCGGACGCGGCCTCGCAGCAAGGAAGATCCGTGGGAGGCCAAGGCACGGGACCGAGCTCGGATCCTGCACGCAGGTTGAAGCACCGGGGCGCGAACGCCGCGCAGGCGCGCGCATCCTGCACCGCCGACCAGCACGAGGCCGACCAACGGCGAGAGCAGACCACGCCCGCGCTAAACGCCCGCACTTACCGGCACCCCTACGGCACTCACCTCGCCCAGGCCCGGCACGTTAGCGCTGACCCACTTCCCGACCAAGCCCGACACGCCCCGATCCTCAGAGCCAATCCTTATCCCGAAGTTACGGATCCAATTTGCCGACTTCCCTTACCTACATTATTCTATCGACTAGAGGCTCTTCACCTTGGAGACCTGCTGCGGATATGGGTACGAACCGGCGCGACACCTCCACGTGGCCCTCTCCCGGA
>NW_025728899.1:227500-237500 GCF_021461385.2 Schistocerca piceifrons
GCACTGGGCTGGCTCTTGACTTGGTGTCGCTGCAGAGTATTCTGAGGTATTATCCTATCTTCTACTTCTAACTTAATTTAACTAAGTGTCAAAATCGGTGTGCGTCATAGTCCGGTATTTATGTACACCCCTCCCTCCTAGTCCAGGGCAAGGCGGATTCCAGCCGTGAGGCAGCTGGCCAGTCCTTGCCCGGCGGTACAGTAAGGGTGCACTAGTCAACATTGGTGAGAGTTTTGTCTTTAATGGTGGTGATTGTCCCTTAAAAAGTTCTTAAGTATCTTTTTTGATATTTCATCTGTAAGTTTGTTTAAGATGTCAAAGGTGATTTCACGCCTTAACAAGTGGTACGTGTCGTTATTTGGTAGCTGTTGTCTTAGCTCTTGGGCTACATCATCGAAGAGGTGGCACTCATACACCACATGTTCTGGGGTGCCCTGCACTGCGCCACAGTCACACGCTGGTGTAGCCTGCTTCCCAAACCTACATAGGTATGTTGGATATGGTCCATGTCCAGTAAGAAAGTGCAGCATTCCTCTCGTTGGCGTAAAAAATGTGAGTTTTATTCTTTCTTCTATGTCCGGTAGCAGCTCATAGGTTCTACGACCTGTATCTTCATTATTCCACTGATCTTGCCATAGTTCTAGCCCCCTCTTTTTAATGGTGTACTTGTCCCCTGCAAAAACCCCAAGTATTTCCCTGATTTTGTCCCTGTTCTCTTTTTGTACCCAGTACCAGGCAGCCTGTTCACGTATTTTTATATCTAATGGACAGATTCCCATTAACACTAACAGTGCTCCCCCCGGTGTTGTCCTATAGGCCCCTGCTGAACGTAGAAGCATATTCCGCTGCACTCTTCTTACGGCCATGGCAGGCATGACCCTCGTGAGTCTGTGTGCCCAGACTCCAGATCCGTATCCTATTATTGAGGTCAGGATGCTGTTGTGATATAGCTTAATTAAATTTGGAGGGAGGTGAAACCGCTTGTGACCAATTCCGATAAGATTGTTTAATAGAACCAATGATTTTTGTGATACGGTGTCAATATGTGATGCAAAGCTCCACCTCTCATCGATGATTACACCCAAGTATCGGGCCTCGCGGCGCCGAAGAACTGGTATACCATTAATTCTAACCGTCGGGTTCCTGACCAGTTGGCCTTTGAGAAGTAGGTATGTTGACTTATTGGGTGCGATCGTCATTTTGCTTCTGTGGCACCATGATGTAAGAACAGTTAGGGCTCTTTCCACTTTCGGCTCTAATTCCTCGCGGCTTCGGCCGCCGACCAGCAGGAGGAGGTCGTCAGCGTATGCTATGACCTCTAGCACATCGTCACAGTTCTTGAGATCTTCAAGTAAAGGCTCCATGTTAATGTCCCAAAAGAGAGGTCCCAGGACAGAGCCCTGAGGACATCCTTTGGTGACAATCTTCCTGACTATGCCGCTAGGGGCCGATAGCCAGACCTCCCTGTCTGCACAATAGCTCCTCAGACACCCATATAGCGGCCCTGGACAGTTCTTCTCCCGCAAGCAGGAAAAGAGTGAGGGCCACCACAGGTTGTCGAAGGCGCCACTGATGTCGACCATGATGCCGACGACATACTTGTGCGGGGTGGAGCCACAGACCTCAGCAGCCAGGGCGATTGCGTCAGACGCAGAACACCCAGACCGAAAGCCGAATTGTCTGTCACTCATCCCGCACAGCATGCGGTGTGCTGTCAGTCTGTTCGCTAGTAGCCTCTCAAAAAGTTTGCCCAGTACGTCCAACAAGCAGATAGGTCTATAAGATTTAATTTCTGTGGGATCTTTGTCTGGACTCTTTTTAATGATAATTACATTGGCTTTTTTCCATATTTCTGGGAATTTCCCGAGTTCCAAGCACTCGTTATACAACTTAGTGAGAGGAGCTACGAGCTGGGGGGCAAGGAATTGCACCACTTCCGCAGTAATGCCGTCCGGGCCAGGAGCTTTCCCTCTTTTGAGGGCCTTGATCTGGGCAGCGACCTCCTCCTCAGAGAAGGGGTAGACTCTGATGTTATTGTTATAGTCCCTTTGGTTTTCTCTCCTTATCCTTTTTTGTTCTTCAGTCTCATCTTCCTCCACGTCGTCAGGCAACAGAACCCGGAGGAGGGCCTCAGCAGTTTCCTGCCAAGTGCCCGTCATCCGGTCCCCGTCCCTGACGGTGGATAGCACCATTGGTGATCTTATCTTTTCTCGTACTAATTTATAAGGGACTCCCCATGGGTCTGTAGCCAATTGGCTTTTAACATAACTTTCCCAGCTTCTGAGTCTGACTGCCCTTAACTCCTGTTGGAATTGTTCTTTGCTTTCACGATAGATCTGAAGCCATCTTCGTTTTTCCCTCCAGACGACACTCCGCTGGTAGTACCTCCTTGCCCTCCTCACAGCCTGGCGCATCTGTCCCAGTTCGACCGACCATGGTGTGGGGGTGGCCGCTACGGCTCTCCTCCTGGTTGGTACGGCTGCCCGCACCGCTGTGGTGATCGCCTGCACCAGTCCTTCGGCGCATTCTTCCACGTTTCCGTCACCTTCCAGCAATGTCGGAATGTTGCACTCCTCCGCGAGACGGTCCCAGTTAGCCTTGTTGTAATTAAGCTGCAGCTCCCACCCCATGTCCCAGTGGCACTCCCTTTCCCCAATGGAAAATGTTATTAAATTATGATCACTGGTGGTTACTTTGTCCCACACTTTCCATTTGTTGACCTTTGTGGCCAGGTTTGGTGTTATTAGTGTGATGTCAATATTTGTACCTTCTCCCCCTCCGCCAGTATATGTGGGGGGGTTCCCTTGTTGGTTGGCAACCACCAGTTGTAATGCCATGATTGTTTCCTCGGCTTTTAGCCCCCGATCATCGTGCGTGCCACTGAACCATAGGGGGGACTTTGCATTTATGTCCGCTGTCACAATCAATCTTCGTCCCTGCAATGCCGTGGCGACTTGTGTAAGTATTTCTAGAAATTCCTCTATTCCTCTTCCGTATTGGAAGTATATATTACAGATGTAAATCACCCCCGCGGGTGTTTGAAGTTCCACGACATTGCAGTGTTCGCCAGAGAACTGTGCAAGGACTGTAGCTCTAAACGATTTGTTGATAATTATAATTGCAGCCTTTGGGTCTACGTTGGAATGTATAATTTGCCAGTTGGCAGCCATGAATGGGATCCGCCCCGCTTGGGAGTACGGTTCCTGTAAGCAGAGTACATCTAGACTCTTCTCTTCCACCACCCTTCGGAGTTCCTGCAGGACCAGTTTGCTATTATGGGTGTTTATCTGGCCTACCTTTAGTTGGCTCACGTGGGAAGTATGTATGGATGTGTGATTCTGGCCACAATTTTGACCAGTCGTGGGCTACTCTGCCATTGGTTATCACTGATTGGTAGTATAGATCATCCATGTCGAATTTTTCGTTTCTTCTGTCAAAGACCTTTTTAACTAGATCTCGCAGGGCTCCGAAGTCGGTGGGGAGATTCATTGTCTTGAGCTGAATTCTGTCCACAGCCTCCATTACTGGAAATGTGACATCTCTTCCATACTCGTGGCCGACACGTACCACATGTCTCAATGCTATTGTGAGGATTGCCGGCTCCTCTAGTCTTGATAACTGTAGTGCGTGCTCCAGGTTGGGGTAAATTCGCTGAGGATCAATTCCCATTGCACCCCGAGATGGTGTGTCAGAAGATGGAATTGAGCTGCTTATTTCATTGTACTGAACATGTTTGGTGGATATTACTTCTTTACTGTGTGATTGTGATTGTGAACTCCCAAGTACAGGATGCCAGTGTGGTCGGGTATGCTCTTGTTTCGACCCAGGTCCCCAGCAAGGAGGAGAGGGAACGTCTTCTTCACACGGGTCCGTCTGTATGCAAGCGTCTTTCATTATTGTCACCAAAGATCGTGGTTGTGTGATTTTTTGTATAAATTCTTTGAATTTGTTTGCCCTCAGAGCGTCCCTCAGCCTCTTGCTGGGGGATTTCCTTTTTGGCTTCCTGAGTTCAATTACGGCCTCAGCCATAATCAATTCGAGAGATTAGTCTCTGTTCTAGCATCCTGTACGTTGGGCAGTTTCTCCCAGTAGTGTTGCACGGTTTCCTTCCTCTCTTGGTACATGGAATGCAGGTTGCGCTTTTACTGCAGTTTTTTCTGGTGTGGTCCTCAGCCCCGCACCTGGAGCAGGCCGGCTTCCTATCACAATGCTTGTGGACGTGGTCCAGATCGCCACAGTTGTGACATCTAGGGACTACTAGGTAGTCTCTAACATTGATGGCGTGAAATCCTATATAAATTTTCCCCATAGCGGTAAGTTTTCGCCACATCTTGCCAGAGACCTCGGCGACGTGATGGACAACATCCCGTTCCCGAGGTCCCGTTTTAAAGCGGAGCTTGAATTCATTTTTAAATGTTTCCCATTCTGTGTCATCAAAATTTTGATTATACATGGTTTCGTAGATGTCGCTTTCAGTTAGGGCCACAGGTACGTCGTACAGTATCACCAGAGGATTTCTTTTTCTGGGAGGTTCGCATTTAATGGCCTTGTTCAGTTTGGAATTCTTTAGTATTTTGTCCCTGTCCTCCTCAGTGGCAAGATCCACCACGACTACATTTTTTGTGGCCTTTACTTTATTGATTTTTATTTTATCTCTAGCCGGGTCAATAGTTGTTGTAAATATCTCTTGTACCTTTTTGATTGTCTGACCAGGCAGGGGTCTTAAAAAGACTGCCGTGTCTGGTTTTTTAGAAATTTTTGCTATGGTTTCCTTTGTTGTTTGGGCTTTTGTAGCGGCTTGCGCCACCACTCCGGCCCATGTCTTGACTGGTTGCTGTCTCAATCTAGCGTTTTCTTTTTCTAGTTCTTCGAGACGCCCCTCGAGCTTCGCGTTTGCAATAGCCCAGGAAGCGAGCTCGTTCTTTATTGCCAGGACCGCAGCCTGGCTTATTTTGCCGTTTTTGACACTAGAGTCTAATATTTGATTAATTCGGCAATGTCTATCATAAACACTCTCATCTTCGTGTCCCCCTTCCTCCTGCGAGGTAGGGACAGTAGACACACTCGCCCTCGAAATCGCACAAAGATCACTCGCCTCCTGGTCAGCCATGATTAGTTAGACGAGTGAAAAGTTGGGAGCCCGTCTCTTGCCCCGGACCGGCTCCTCTGGCATGGGGGGGGACTTCTGCAGCTCGCCCACCAACCTCGCCCCTAGGTCAAGGGCACATCAGAGCTGCCAGGTTCAGCGCGCCGTTGCCAGCGCACTGGTCCTCGTCGAAGGCCCCGTCGTCGACGATTTCACACGACGCTCCTCGGCAAGTGCACCCCGCACTCCGGAGAGGCGGATGCACCCCTCGCCCTTCGCCGCCTACTAGCCCGAGCTTCCACCTGAAGGCCAAGGACCCACTCCTACTCAGGTGGTGGGTCGGTCCCCCAGTCGTTCGGCGGTCTGGGCCCATCTAACCTGGCCCAGGCGATGTCACCACCACCTGGGTTTGGCAGAACACGCCCCGGTTACCCAGGGGCGCGGCGAAGCACCCTTGCCGACTCGCGCCGTGATCCCACGCCGACAAACGAGGTCGCCGGCATGCAGAGCACCTGCTGGTCTGTGCCCTGCGAACAGAAAGGGACTGGTGTTCGGTCCCTCGACACAGCTCCCCCTGTGCCACGCACCCTTCGCTTTCGCATCGGGTTGGGTCGCAGCTCTCCCTTTTGACGCAAGGCAGAATGCCGAGCTTGACGTCTGGCACCACGGGAAGGCGGAAAGAGCTACTTGGGAAGGAGAGGCTGTAAGAGACGCTTCACTTCCCCGAGTGAGGACTGCCGCGGCACGCCCGACTGGAAAGCGATACGCCCCAGTGCGAGCCTCCGTGCCTTACGGCGCGCCGGCGACGGGCGGGCCCGCGCCGAAACGCGCCGTCAAGCGACTGACCTCACGCCAGACTCGGGACTCTGTTTGCATGTATTAGCTCTAGAATTACCACAGTTATCCAAGTAACGTGGGTACGATCTAAGGAACCATAACTGATTTAATGAGCCATTCGCGGTTTCACCTTAATGCGGCTTGTACTGAGACATGCATGGCTTAATCTTTGAGACAAGCATATGACTACTGGCAGGATCAACCAGGGAGCTGCGTCAACTAGAGCTGAGCAGCCGGCCGCCCGGGAGTGTGTCCCGGGGGCCCGCGCGAACACGCAAGCGTCCGCTCAATCATTCTGCAAACAGGAGGAGGCTGAGCTCCCCTGCACAATACACCTCGAAACCCTCTCAGGTCCCGGCGGCGCGCAGCGCCGTCCCAAGTACTTGGTCGGGTTCGAGAGAGGCGCAATCGCCCGGAGTTAGGCGAGTAGACGCTTTCGGTGCGACCACCCGTGCTCCCAACTGAGCTTGCCGCTGCCGACAGAGGCCCGGGAGCGTGCTGTCGTGGCATTGCCGGCGGGAGACAACACGCGCCACCTACGGTGACCGGCAGCTCCAACGCCAGCGCCACAGAAGGACAAAAGCCCCACTTGGGTGCCGAAGCGAACTCTCCCAGCACAGCGCACGCGCCAACACATCCGCACAGCTGCGATACAAACCACCAGCGAGAACCGCTGGGGCGACCGAGCAGCAGACGGCGTCGCGGCGCCGAGCGCCGGGCGGCAGCGCATCCTCAACGCACACAGTCCTCAATCGGACCAGCACACTGAAGATGTCCACCGCGCTTCGCACCGGGCCCGCGAGGACCTACTTTGGCCGCACGGCGCCGCGCGCAGGGTGCGCCGGCGCGCAGCTGCGACGCCTGCCGCGTCCGTCGGCCGGCGCGCCTGCCACTGGCCGCCCCCACCAGCCGGCTGTAGCGCGTGCGCCCACGCACCGCGCGGCCAGCACGCCGGGAGGCGCCCCCTCACCGGCCGGGGACGGTCCCACCCAGCCACCGCCGCGTATCGCTTCACACCCAGATGCCGTTCAGTTTCGTCGGCATGGTGGGTATCGCTGGAACAACCGGTTAGTACCTCAACCTATCGTCGCCATCACCGATTCACCCCTAGCGAGAACAACCGCACCACAACAGGTTACCATTTGTTCATTTGCGTAACTTCACCAGAAAACGCAGGCGTCCATCGCCATTTGCAACTTCCACGATTATTGCATGCCTGTGTCAGGTGTCACGCCACACTACGTCTGCCCACATACACGCAACAAAATGTGCACGCCTAGACAATACGTGGAAGGTGGCCCCCGTACGTATGCGATGTCCATTGCTCGAACGACTGTCAACCGGCCTCTGTAGCATGTCGCAGATATGGAACGCGGTGCACCATGCCATCACGGTGTGTGAGGAGAGACGACTAGGTCCGAATACATCAACAGACAGCTCATGCTGATCGCCATCCACGGCGTCCGTTCCTCCCACACGTCTCTATGGCGTACCACACTGCAATCCAGCTCTCATAGGGAGACGACACGTAGCTGCGTGCACAATATTTGCACTGTATGGTCCGCCGTTTTTGGGCGCAGTCGTTGTACGGTCACACATGTGCCACGATGTATCATTCAGTACATAAGGACGAATGTGCAGTACAGATTGTGGTTTACGCGTACGACATTAGCGGACAGTTGACACAGGCCGCACCACAACGTAGCCTGAGTACGTCGCATGCGGAGGGCATTGAACATGCAAAGTTCTCACCAACCAGCTTGCGAAGGCAGGGGGCAAGGTGGGGACGTGGGGAGGGGCGGCATGTACGTCCTGCTGCCATCCACATTACAGTGTACAGCAGGAGCATGTGGAAAGTGAGCAAGACTTGCAAGGTGTTTAACATGAAGCGATACACAGGGGAGCGGGGAGTGCGAGTAGCGAACTATATTGCGAGGGTTGCGGGTGGGCAACACTACACTAATTGAACGAGTCGTATAACAATTACAGAGCAGGTTTAGGCGACAACGTGGGTTACGTTAGGCGACAACGTGGGTTAGGTTAAGGCACGACGTGGGTTAGGTTAAGGCACGACATGGGTTAGGTTAAGGCACGACATGGGTTAGGTTAAGGCACAACATGGGTTAGGTTAAGGCACAACATGGGTTAGGTTAAGGCACAACATGGGTTAGGTTAAGGCACAACATGGGTTAGGTTAAGGCACAACATGGGTTAGGTTAAGGCACAACATGGGTTAGGTTAAGGCACAACATGGGTTAGGTTAAGGCACAACATGGGTTAGGTTAAGGCACAACATGGGTTAGGTTAAGGCACAACATGGGTTAGGTTAAGGCACAACATGGGTTAGGTTAAGGCACAACATGGGTTAGGTTAAGGCACAACATAGGTTAGGTTAAGGCACAACATAGGTTAGGTTAAGGCACAACATGGGTTAGGTTAAGGCACAACATGGGTTAGGTTAAGGCACAACATGGGTTAGGTTAAGGCACAACATGGGTTAGGTTAAGGCACAACATGGGTTAGGTTAAGGCACAACATGGGTTAGGTTAAGGCACAACATGGGTTAGGTTAAGGCACAACATGGGTTAGGTTAAGGCACAACATGGGTTAGGTTAAGGCACAACATGGGTTAGGTTAAGGCACAACATGGGTTAGGTTAAGGCACAACATGGGTTAGGTTAAGGCACAACATGGGTTAGGTTAAGGCACAACATGGGTTAGGTTAAGGCACAACATGGGTTAGGTTAAGGCACAACATGGGTTAGGTTAAGGCACAACATGGGTTAGGTTAAGGCACAACATGGGTTAGGTTAAGGCACAACATGGGTTAGGTTAAGGCACAACATGGGTTAGGTTAAGGCACAACATGGGTTAGGTTAAGGCACAACATGGGTTAGGTTAAGGCACAACATGGGTTAGGTTAAGGCACAACATGGGTTAGGTTAAGGCACAACATGGGTTAGGTTAAGGCACAACATGGGTTAGGTTAAGGCACAACATGGGTTAGGTTAAGGCACAACATAGGTTAGGTTAAGGCACAACATAGGTTAGGTTAAGGCACAACATAGGTTAGGTTAAGGCACAACATAGGTTAGGTTAAGGCACAACATAGGTTAGGTTAAGGCACAACATAGGTTAGGTTAAGGCACAACATAGGTTAGGTTAAGGCACAACATAGGTTAGGTTAAGGCACAACATAGGTTAGGTTAAGGTACAACATAGGTTAGGTTAAGGTACAACATAGGTTAGGTTAAGGTACAACATAGGTTAGGTTAAGGTACAACATAGGTTAGGTTAGGTTAGGTTACACGTTGTTGTAAGGAAAGGTGTAGGGGGGGGCGGGGGCGGCAGGTTCGTTGATAGTGATTATAGTAAGTGAATGCTTGTGACATGATCAGATTTGTCACGTCAGGATGCACCTTTGGCTTATTAGAGGCGGCGCTCCAATTCTATGCTTGTGTCAGACCTGTGTCTTTGACTCATGTCATTGTTTGTGCGCTGTGACAGGAGGTACTATTGTGATGTTGGGTGCACCGTTGTATAGGACATGTGTGGGTGTTGGTGCCTGATCTGCGCAATGGTGGATGTCGAAAGGGTGGGATATTGTATTTTCCGCATGGACCTCCTGGTCTGGTTGTGATAGTGTGGATTGTGTAATGTGGCGGAGAGGATGCACTGGATGTTGTTCCATGCTGGTGCTTACATATTGTATGTGCGCCCGTTAGAAGCAGAGAGTGGTGCGTGATCAGAGTGGCTGGCTGACGTGTGGTTCCCATTGTGGGCAGACTCTTTCAGCATGTATACGGACAGTTGTATATATATTCTGTAGTTTGATGGCTCTGCATTGATTACTAATCAGCGCCGTGTGTACGGGTAATCTGGTTCCAGTCCAAAATGTTCCATCTGTGTACATTAGTGACAAAGACTCCCCTCATGCAGTGGGGCTCGGTCTGTTATAACTCTTCCGCGTAATATATTTGCCCCACGTTTTTGCGACTGCGAGTGCGAGTGCAACGCGCATGGGGACCGACATGCTGATGGCTCGGTATCGGACGCCGTACAGTGAGCAACGCGATC
>NW_025728899.1:245000-247500 GCF_021461385.2 Schistocerca piceifrons
TCGTTATTTTTCGTCACTACCTCCCCGTGCCGGGAGTGGGTAATTTGCGCGCCTGCTGCCTTCCTTGGATGTGGTAGCCGTTTCTCAGGCTCCCTCTCCGGAATCGAACCCTGATTCCCCGTTACCCGTTACAACCATGGTAGGCGCAGAACCTACCATCGACAGTTGATAAGGCAGACATTTGAAAGATGCGTCGCCGGTACGAGGACCGTGCGATCAGCCCAAAGTTATTCAGAGTCACCAAGGCAAACGGACCGGACGAGCCGACCGATTGGTTTTGATCTAATAAAAGCGTCCCTTCCATCTCTGGTCGGGACTCTGTTTGCATGTATTAGCTCTAGAATTACCACAGTTATCCAAGTAACGTGGGTACGATCTAAGGAACCATAACTGATTTAATGAGCCATTCGCGGTTTCACCTTAATGCGGCTTGTACTGAGACATGCATGGCTTAATCTTTGAGACAAGCATATGACTACTGGCAGGATCAACCAGGGAGCTGCGTCAACTAGAGCTGAGCAGCCGGCCGCCCGGGAGTGTGTCCCGGGGGCCCGCGCGAACACGCAAGCGTCCGCTCAATCATTCTGCAAACAGGAGGAGGCTGAGCTCCCCTGCACAATACACCTCGAAACCCTCTCAGGTCCCGGCGGCGCGCAGCGCCGTCCCAAGTACTTGGTCGGGTTCGAGAGAGGCGCAATCGCCCGGAGTTAGGCGAGTAGACGCTTTCGGTGCGACCACCCGTGCTCCCAACTGAGCTTGCCGCTGCCGACAGAGGCCCGGGAGCGTGCTGTCGTGGCATTGCCGGCGGGAGACAACACGCGCCACCTACGGTGACCGGCAGCTCCAACGCCAGCGCCACAGAAGGACAAAAGCCCCACTTGGGTGCCGAAGCGAACTCTCCCAGCACAGCGCACGCGCCAACACATCCGCACAGCTGCGATACAAACCACCAGCGAGAACCGCTGGGGCGACCGAGCAGCAGACGGCGTCGCGGCGCCGAGCGCCGGGCGGCAGCGCATCCTCAACGCACACAGTCCTCAATCGGACCAGCACACTGAAGATGTCCACCGCGCTTCGCACCGGGCCCGCGAGGACCTACTTTGGCCGCACGGCGCCGCGCGCAGGGTGCGCCGGCGCGCAGCTGCGACGCCTGCCGCGTCCGTCGGCCGGCGCGCCTGCCACTGGCCGCCCCCACCAGCCGGCTGTAGCGCGTGCGCCCACGCACCGCGCGGCCAGCACGCCGGGAGGCGCCCCCTCACCGGCCGGGGACGGTCCCACCCAGCCACCGCCGCGTATCGCTTCACACCCAGATGCCGTTCAGTTTCGTCGGCATGGTGGGTATCGCTGGAACAACCGGTTAGTACCTCAACCTATCGTCGCCATCACCGATTCACCCCTAGCGAGAACAACCGCACCACAACAGGTTACCATTTGTTCATTTGCGTAACTTCACCAGAAAACGCAGGCGTCCATCGCCATTTGCAACTTCCACGATTATTGCATGCCTGTGTCAGGTGTCACGCCACACTACGTCTGCCCACATACACGCAACAAAATGTGCACGCCTAGACAATACGTGGAAGGTGGCCCCCGTACGTATGCGATGTCCATTGCTCGAACGACTGTCAACCGGCCTCTGTAGCATGTCGCAGATATGGAACGCGGTGCACCATGCCATCACGGTGTGTGAGGAGAGACGACTAGGTCCGAATACATCAACAGACAGCTCATGCTGATCGCCATCCACGGCGTCCGTTCCTCCCACACGTCTCTATGGCGTACCACACTGCAATCCAGCTCTCATAGGGAGACGACACGTAGCTGCGTGCACAATATTTGCACTGTATGGTCCGCCGTTTTTGGGCGCAGTCGTTGTACGGTCACACATGTGCCACGATGTATCATTCAGTACATAAGGACGAATGTGCAGTACAGATTGTGGTTTACGCGTACGACATTAGCGGACAGTTGACACAGGCCGCACCACAACGTAGCCTGAGTACGTCGCATGCGGAGGGCATTGAACATGCAAAGTTCTCACCAACCAGCTTGCGAAGGCAGGGGGCAAGGTGGGGACGTGGGGAGGGGCGGCATGTACGTCCTGCTGCCATCCACATTACAGTGTACAGCAGGAGCATGTGGAAAGTGAGCAAGACTTGCAAGGTGTTTAACATGAAGCGATACACAGGGGAGCGGGGAGTGCGAGTAGCGAACTATATTGCGAGGGTTGCGGGTGGGCAACACTACACTAATTGAACGAGTCGTATAACAATTACAGAGCAGGTTTAGGCGACAACGTGGGTTACGTTAGGCGACAACGTGGGTTAGGTTAAGGCACGACGTGGGTTAGGTTAAGGCACGACATGGGTTAGGTTAAGGCACAACATGGGTTAGGTTAAGGCACAACATGGGTTAGGTTAAGGCACAACATGGGTTAGGTTAAGGCACAACATGGGTTAGGTTAAGGCACAACATGGGTTAGGTTAAGGCACAACATGGG
>NW_025728899.1:257500-260000 GCF_021461385.2 Schistocerca piceifrons
CTCTCAGGTCCCGGCGGCGCGCAGCGCCGTCCCAAGTACTTGGTCGGGTTCGAGAGAGGCGCAATCGCCCGGAGTTAGGCGAGTAGACGCTTTCGGTGCGACCACCCGTGCTCCCAACTGAGCTTGCCGCTGCCGACAGAGGCCCGGGAGCGTGCTGTCGTGGCATTGCCGGCGGGAGACAACACGCGCCACCTACGGTGACCGGCAGCTCCAACGCCAGCGCCACAGAAGGACAAAAGCCCCACTTGGGTGCCGAAGCGAACTCTCCCAGCACAGCGCACGCGCCAACACATCCGCACAGCTGCGATACAAACCACCAGCGAGAACCGCTGGGGCGACCGAGCAGCACACGGCGTCGCGGCGCCGAGCGCCGGGCGGCAGCGCATCCTCAACGCACACAGTCCTCAATCGGACCAGCACACTGAAGATGTCCACCGCGCTTCGCACCGGGCCCGCGAGGACCTACTTTGGCCGCACGGCGCCGCGCGCAGGGTGCGCCGGCGCGCAGCTGCGACGCCTGCCGCGTCCGTCGGCCGGCGCGCCTGCCACTGGCCGCCCCCACCAGCCGGCTGTAGCGCGTGCGCCCACGCACCGCGCGGCCAGCACGCCGGGAGGCGCCCCCTCACCGGCCGGGGACGGTCCCACCCAGCCACCGCCGCGTATCGCTTCACACCCAGATGCCGTTCAGTTTCGTCGGCATGGTGGGTATCGCTGGAACAACCGGTTAGTACCTCAACCTATCGTCGCCATCACCGATTCACCCCTAGCGAGAACAACCGCACCACAACAGGTTACCATTTGTTCATTTGCGTAACTTCACCAGAAAACGCAGGCGTCCATCGCCATTTGCAACTTCCACGATTATTGCATGCCTGTGTCAGGTGTCACGCCACACTACGTCTGCCCACATACACGCAACAAAATGTGCACGCCTAGACAATACGTGGAAGGTGGCCCCCGTACGTATGCGATGTCCATTGCTCGAACGACTGTCAACCGGCCTCTGTAGCATGTCGCAGATATGGAACGCGGTGCACCATGCCATCACGGTGTGTGAGGAGAGACGACTAGGTCCGAATACATCAACAGACAGCTCATGCTGATCGCCATCCACGGCGTCCGTTCCTCCCACACGTCTCTATGGCGTACCACACTGCAATCCAGCTCTCATAGGGAGACGACACGTAGCTGCGTGCACAATATTTGCACTGTATGGTCCGCCGTTTTTGGGCGCAGTCGTTGTACGGTCACACATGTGCCACGATGTATCATTCAGTACATAAGGACGAATGTGCAGTACAGATTGTGGTTTACGCGTACGACATTAGCGGACAGTTGACACAGGCCGCACCACAACGTAGCCTGAGTACGTCGCATGCGGAGGGCATTGAACATGCAAAGTTCTCACCAACCAGCTTGCGAAGGCAGGGGGCAAGGTGGGGACGTGGGGAGGGGCGGCATGTACGTCCTGCTGCCATCCACATTACAGTGTACAGCAGGAGCATGTGGAAAGTGAGCAAGACTTGCAAGGTGTTTAACATGAAGCGATACACAGGGGAGCGGGGAGTGCGAGTAGCGAACTATATTGCGAGGGTTGCGGGTGGGCAACACTACACTAATTGAACGAGTCGTATAACAATTACAGAGCAGGTTTAGGCGACAACGTGGGTTACGTTAGGCGACAACGTGGGTTAGGTTAAGGCACGACGTGGGTTAGGTTAAGGCACAACATGGGTTAGGTTAAGGCACAACATGGGTTAGGTTAAGGCACAACATGGGTTAGGTTAAGGCACAACATGGGTTAGGTTAAGGCACAACATGGGTTAGGTTAAGGCACAACATGGGTTAGGTTAAGGCACAACATGGGTTAGGTTAAGGCACAACATGGGTTAGGTTAAGGCACAACATGGGTTAGGTTAAGGCACAACATAGGTTAGGTTAAGGCACAACATAGGTTAGGTTAAGGCACAACATGGGTTAGGTTAAGGCACAACATGGGTTAGGTTAAGGCACAACATGGGTTAGGTTAAGGCACAACATGGGTTAGGTTAAGGCACAACATGGGTTAGGTTAAGGCACAACATGGGTTAGGTTAAGGCACAACATGGGTTAGGTTAAGGCACAACATGGGTTAGGTTAAGGCACAACATGGGTTAGGTTAAGGCACAACATGGGTTAGGTTAAGGCACAACATGGGTTAGGTTAAGG
This sequence comes from Schistocerca piceifrons, assembly GCF_021461385.2. Lineage (NCBI taxonomy): Eukaryota > Metazoa > Arthropoda > Insecta > Orthoptera > Acrididae > Schistocerca > Schistocerca piceifrons. The sequence continues at coordinate 259,709 of NW_025728899.1, forward strand.
CACAACATGGGTTAGGTTAAGGCACAACATGGGTTAGGTTAAGGCACAACATGGGTTAGGTTAAGGCACAACATGGGTTAGGTTAAGGCACAACATGGGTTAGGTTAAGGCACAACATGGGTTAGGTTAAGGCACAACATGGGTTAGGTTAAGGCACAACATGGGTTAGGTTAAGGCACAACATGGGTTAGGTTAAGGCACAACATGGGTTAGGTTAAGGCACAACATGGGTTAGGTTAAGGCACAACATGGGTTAGGTTAAGGCACAACATGGGTTAGGTTAAGGCACAAC
>NW_025728899.1:265000-267500 GCF_021461385.2 Schistocerca piceifrons
TCGGGTGCGGCTGAGGGCCAGCCCATGGTACAGGCCAGGCAGAAGTACGGTGGTGAGGGCGTGGAGGCGCTGTTGCGGCTTGAGCGGAGCTCGGGAGATGACGTCCAGCTGCTCCACCAGGTGGCGTCGTGGGTTGAAAACGCAGCGACCCGCGGTGGAGAATTGCAGTCCCAGGTACCGGAAGGTTTCACCCACACGTAGGGCGGGCACGGTGGCGTTGCCCGCTTTGAAGGTAACGTCGGCGTCGACCTTCACCTTCTTGTCGCGCCCAGACGCGACTAAGGCGAGGGTGAAACACTTCCGGGCGTTGATCTGCAGCCCCAGATGGGCGAGGGCTGCGACGGCTGCGTCGATGAGGGACTGCAATCCCCTCGCGGTCGATGCAAAAAGCAGGACGTCATCTGCGAAGGCCGCAGCGTTAACTCTGCGACCAAGGATCCGAGCTCCGATGTGGGAGGGAAGTTGACTCAAAACATAGTCCACCGCAAAATTGAAAAGGAGGGGGGAGAGGGGGTCACCCTGACGCACACCCCTAGCCGGCTGCAGAGGCACGCCCACGTCGGCGCCGCCCGCTATCACTGTCGTGCTACCCTCGTAACACCTTTCGACGTACTCAATAAAGCAATCCGGCAGGCCATGAGCCCTCAGCACGGGGCGGAGGGCAGCATGGTCCACCGAATCGAACGCTTTAGAGACGTCGATCGATGCCACAAAAACAGAGCGACAGGAGCGGACTGCGTCGGTGAGAGCAGTGTCCAAGATGAAGGTGTTTTCCAACATCCCATCCCGGGGGATGAATGCCCGCTGACGTTCGTCCACAGCACATGCACGCATCAGGCGTGACGCGAGAACCTTGTGAAAGGTCCGCGCCAACACCGAGCAGACCGTAATGGGGCGAAAGTCAGCGGGGGATGTTGGTGCAGCCGTTTTGGGGAGAAGTGACGTCCGGGCGCGAAGCAGACGCTCGGGGAGGGCGCGGGCCAGGAGGAAGAGGTTCAAGAGTTTCACCAGGACTTCATGCGGCAGGCGCCGCAGCTCCGCTGGAGTCAGGCCGTCCGGCCCGGCTGCCGATCCCCTGGGCGGCAAGGCAGCAGCGACCTCCTCACGTGTGACCGGCCCCCATAGGCACTCAGGAGCGACAGGCTCCGAGTGCGGGAGAAGGCGGTCACGGATGAAGCCGGCGGTGGAGATCGGCTTCTTCGTGAAGAGGTCCGCCCAGAAGTCCAGCAGACCGGGGATGTCGGGTGGCGGCTGCAGCAGGGTGCCGTCCAGCAAGCCGCGCACGCAACGTGCACGCGACCTACGGAAGGCGTCCTGTGTGCGCGCGTATTCCCAGCGGCGCCGCTTGCGCTTCTGCAGCGGCGGGGCGGCAGGCGGCCGCTTGGATGATTGGCGCGGCCGCTGTGTCCTGGTGATCGACCTCTCCCCCCTGGACCCGACCGACGCAAGGGCATCCGGGAGCATGCCCAGGATGACATCGGGCGGCGTGCCCCGCCCCAGACCAATGACTCGATCCAGGGCAGAGAAACGCTGGGCGGAAGCAGGTAGCCCCGCCAGATGCTCCCAGATGGCGGCGTCAGTCGGCCCCTCCGGCGGCGGCCCGGTGGTGTCGGCCGCGAAGTCCTCGGCTGCGTCGACGGGCGGCGCAGCGGCCTCGCCCGCGTCAGGCAGCGAGCTCGCTGCTCCACGGCGGGACGCCGGCTCTTCACCCCGACCGATCTCAAGTGCCTCCATGAATTGGCGGACAAGCTGCTTGTGGGCAGCTTGCCGCCGTCGGCACTTGATTGCCTCAAGCGTTCGGTCGGGGAACATCCTGGTAAGTTCTTGATTTACAAAGAAGAACCGGGCGTCCCTCTCAAGGAACAGTTCGGCCTCTGCCTTGGCGAGCGACAGGACTTCTTCCTCCGTCCACCTCGCGCGATGCCTCTCCGTCACGATCTCAGCGTTGGCGGCCGCAGGGTGTTGGCGGCGGCGATGGACCCCGAGACCGTTCTTCGTGGTAAAAGTGCGGTGGCACTCACTGCAAGCAAAGGGAGCTACACAAACTATCGCATTTTCGTTACGGCCGGTTGGCCGGATAGGTGCTGGGGTAGCTGGGGTGGCACCTTCAGCGGAAGGGCCACCATCTCTTGTTTCTTGTCGGCTGCCCCCAACTATAAAGGGATAATGCGAGGGGGGGCTGGTAACCCCCCCAAGCCCCTGGTGCGGTCTTCCACTCTGCGAAAATCAGCGGGCCCACGAGAAGGGGAGAAGACCGCAGGAGAGGAGAGGCTAAGAGGGCTAGGCCCATGTATTGCGCATCACTCTCCCTGTAACTATAACCCAAGGAAGGCACCTCGCAGCAGCAGCACGACTACATCAAGACCGCACTTCGAAAAGCCAAGTCCGGATGCAGCCACACCGCCGCCACTTGGCCACCTTAAGAGAGTCATAGTTACTCCCGCCGTTTACCCGCGCTTGCTTGAATTTCTTCACGTTGACATTCAGAGCACTGGGCAGA
>NW_025728899.1:272500-275000 GCF_021461385.2 Schistocerca piceifrons
CTCTCCGGAATCGAACCCTGATTCCCCGTTACCCGTTACAACCATGGTAGGCGCAGAACCTACCATCGACAGTTGATAAGGCAGACATTTGAAAGATGCGTCGCCGGTACGAGGACCGTGCGATCAGCCCAAAGTTATTCAGAGTCACCAAGGCAAACGGACCGGACGAGCCGACCGATTGGTTTTGATCTAATAAAAGCGTCCCTTCCATCTCTGGTCGGGACTCTGTTTGCATGTATTAGCTCTAGAATTACCACAGTTATCCAAGTAACGTGGGTACGATCTAAGGAACCATAACTGATTTAATGAGCCATTCGCGGTTTCACCTTAATGCGGCTTGTACTGAGACATGCATGGCTTAATCTTTGAGACAAGCATATGACTACTGGCAGGATCAACCAGGGAGCTGCGTCAACTAGAGCTGAGCAGCCGGCCGCCCGGGAGTGTGTCCCGGGGGCCCGCGCGAACACGCAAGCGTCCGCTCAATCATTCTGCAAACAGGAGGAGGCTGAGCTCCCCTGCACAATACACCTCGAAACCCTCTCAGGTCCCGGCGGCGCGCAGCGCCGTCCCAAGTACTTGGTCGGGTTCGAGAGAGGCGCAATCGCCCGGAGTTAGGCGAGTAGACGCTTTCGGTGCGACCACCCGTGCTCCCAACTGAGCTTGCCGCTGCCGACAGAGGCCCGGGAGCGTGCTGTCGTGGCATTGCCGGCGGGAGACAACACGCGCCACCTACGGTGACCGGCAGCTCCAACGCCAGCGCCACAGAAGGACAAAAGCCCCACTTGGGTGCCGAAGCGAACTCTCCCAGCACAGCGCACGCGCCAACACATCCGCACAGCTGCGATACAAACCACCAGCGAGAACCGCTGGGGCGACCGAGCAGCAGACGGCGTCGCGGCGCCGAGCGCCGGGCGGCAGCGCATCCTCAACGCACACAGTCCTCAATCGGACCAGCACACTGAAGATGTCCACCGCGCTTCGCACCGGGCCCGCGAGGACCTACTTTGGCCGCACGGCGCCGCGCGCAGGGTGCGCCGGCGCGCAGCTGCGACGCCTGCCGCGTCCGTCGGCCGGCGCGCCTGCCACTGGCCGCCCCCACCAGCCGGCTGTAGCGCGTGCGCCCACGCACCGCGCGGCCAGCACGCCGGGAGGCGCCCCCTCACCGGCCGGGGACGGTCCCACCCAGCCACCGCCGCGTATCGCTTCACACCCAGATGCCGTTCAGTTTCGTCGGCATGGTGGGTATCGCTGGAACAACCGGTTAGTACCTCAACCTATCGTCGCCATCACCGATTCACCCCTAGCGAGAACAACCGCACCACAACAGGTTACCATTTGTTCATTTGCGTAACTTCACCAGAAAACGCAGGCGTCCATCGCCATTTGCAACTTCCACGATTATTGCATGCCTGTGTCAGGTGTCACGCCACACTACGTCTGCCCACATACACGCAACAAAATGTGCACGCCTAGACAATACGTGGAAGGTGGCCCCCGTACGTATGCGATGTCCATTGCTCGAACGACTGTCAACCGGCCTCTGTAGCATGTCGCAGATATGGAACGCGGTGCACCATGCCATCACGGTGTGTGAGGAGAGACGACTAGGTCCGAATACATCAACAGACAGCTCATGCTGATCGCCATCCACGGCGTCCGTTCCTCCCACACGTCTCTATGGCGTACCACACTGCAATCCAGCTCTCATAGGGAGACGACACGTAGCTGCGTGCACAATATTTGCACTGTATGGTCCGCCGTTTTTGGGCGCAGTCGTTGTACGGTCACACATGTGCCACGATGTATCATTCAGTACATAAGGACGAATGTGCAGTACAGATTGTGGTTTACGCGTACGACATTAGCGGACAGTTGACACAGGCCGCACCACAACGTAGCCTGAGTACGTCGCATGCGGAGGGCATTGAACATGCAAAGTTCTCACCAACCAGCTTGCGAAGGCAGGGGGCAAGGTGGGGACGTGGGGAGGGGCGGCATGTACGTCCTGCTGCCATCCACATTACAGTGTACAGCAGGAGCATGTGGAAAGTGAGCAAGACTTGCAAGGTGTTTAACATGAAGCGATACACAGGGGAGCGGGGAGTGCGAGTAGCGAACTATATTGCGAGGGTTGCGGGTGGGCAACACTACACTAATTGAACGAGTCGTATAACAATTACAGAGCAGGTTTAGGCGACAACGTGGGTTACGTTAGGCGACAACGTGGGTTAGGTTAAGGCACGACGTGGGTTAGGTTAAGGCACGACGTGGGTTAGGTTAAGGCACAACATGGGTTAGGTTAAGGCACAACATGGGTTAGGTTAAGGCACAACATGGGTTAGGTTAAGGCACAACATGGGTTAGGTTAAGGCACAACATGGGTTAGGTTAAGGCACAACATGGGTTAGGTTAAGGCACAACATGGGTTAGGTTAAGGCACAACATGGGTTAGGTTAAGGCACAACATGGGTTAGGTTAAGGCACAACATGGGTTAGG
>NW_025728899.1:285000-287500 GCF_021461385.2 Schistocerca piceifrons
GAGTTAGGCGAGTAGACGCTTTCGGTGCGACCACCCGTGCTCCCAACTGAGCTTGCCGCTGCCGACAGAGGCCCGGGAGCGTGCTGTCGTGGCATTGCCGGCGGGAGACAACACGCGCCACCTACGGTGACCGGCAGCTCCAACGCCAGCGCCACAGAAGGACAAAAGCCCCACTTGGGTGCCGAAGCGAACTCTCCCAGCACAGCGCACGCGCCAACACATCCGCACAGCTGCGATACAAACCACCAGCGAGAACCGCTGGGGCGACCGAGCAGCAGACGGCGTCGCGGCGCCGAGCGCCGGGCGGCAGCGCATCCTCAACGCACACAGTCCTCAATCGGACCAGCACACTGAAGATGTCCACCGCGCTTCGCACCGGGCCCGCGAGGACCTACTTTGGCCGCACGGCGCCGCGCGCAGGGTGCGCCGGCGCGCAGCTGCGACGCCTGCCGCGTCCGTCGGCCGGCGCGCCTGCCACTGGCCGCCCCCACCAGCCGGCTGTAGCGCGTGCGCCCACGCACCGCGCGGCCAGCACGCCGGGAGGCGCCCCCTCACCGGCCGGGGACGGTCCCACCCAGCCACCGCCGCGTATCGCTTCACACCCAGATGCCGTTCAGTTTCGTCGGCATGGTGGGTATCGCTGGAACAACCGGTTAGTACCTCAACCTATCGTCGCCATCACCGATTCACCCCTAGCGAGAACAACCGCACCACAACAGGTTACCATTTGTTCATTTGCGTAACTTCACCAGAAAACGCAGGCGTCCATCGCCATTTGCAACTTCCACGATTATTGCATGCCTGTGTCAGGTGTCACGCCACACTACGTCTGCCCACATACACGCAACAAAATGTGCACGCCTAGACAATACGTGGAAGGTGGCCCCCGTACGTATGCGATGTCCATTGCTCGAACGACTGTCAACCGGCCTCTGTAGCATGTCGCAGATATGGAACGCGGTGCACCATGCCATCACGGTGTGTGAGGAGAGACGACTAGGTCCGAATACATCAACAGACAGCTCATGCTGATCGCCATCCACGGCGTCCGTTCCTCCCACACGTCTCTATGGCGTACCACACTGCAATCCAGCTCTCATAGGGAGACGACACGTAGCTGCGTGCACAATATTTGCACTGTATGGTCCGCCGTTTTTGGGCGCAGTCGTTGTACGGTCACACATGTGCCACGATGTATCATTCAGTACATAAGGACGAATGTGCAGTACAGATTGTGGTTTACGCGTACGACATTAGCGGACAGTTGACACAGGCCGCACCACAACGTAGCCTGAGTACGTCGCATGCGGAGGGCATTGAACATGCAAAGTTCTCACCAACCAGCTTGCGAAGGCAGGGGGCAAGGTGGGGACGTGGGGAGGGGCGGCATGTACGTCCTGCTGCCATCCACATTACAGTGTACAGCAGGAGCATGTGGAAAGTGAGCAAGACTTGCAAGGTGTTTAACATGAAGCGATACACAGGGGAGCGGGGAGTGCGAGTAGCGAACTATATTGCGAGGGTTGCGGGTGGGCAACACTACACTAATTGAACGAGTCGTATAACAATTACAGAGCAGGTTTAGGCGACAACGTGGGTTACGTTAGGCGACAACGTGGGTTAGGTTAAGGCACGACGTGGGTTAGGTTAAGGCACGACATGGGTTAGGTTAAGGCACAACATGGGTTAGGTTAAGGCACAACATGGGTTAGGTTAAGGCACAACATGGGTTAGGTTAAGGCACAACATGGGTTAGGTTAAGGCACAACATGGGTTAGGTTAAGGCACAACATGGGTTAGGTTAAGGCACAACATGGGTTAGGTTAAGGCACAACATGGGTTAGGTTAAGGCACAACATGGGTTAGGTTAAGGCACAACATGGGTTAGGTTAAGGCACAACATGGGTTAGGTTAAGGCACAACATGGGTTAGGTTAAGGCACAACATGGGTTAGGTTAAGGCACAACATGGGTTAGGTTAAGGCACAACATGGGTTAGGTTAAGGCACAACATGGGTTAGGTTAAGGCACAACATGGGTTAGGTTAAGGCACAACATGGGTTAGGTTAAGGCACAACATGGGTTAGGTTAAGGCACAACATGGGTTAGGTTAAGGCACAACATGGGTTAGGTTAAGGCACAACATGGGTTAGGTTAAGGCACAACATGGGTTAGGTTAAGGCACAACATGGGTTAGGTTAAGGCACAACATGGGTTAGGTTAAGGCACAACATGGGTTAGGTTAAGGCACAACATGGGTTAGGTTAAGGCACAACATGGGTTAGGTTAAGGCACAACATGGGTTAGGTTAAGGCACAACATGGGTTAGGTTAAGGCACAACATGGGTTAGGTTAAGGCACAACATGGGTTAGGTTAAGGCACAACATGGGTTAGGTTAAGGCACAACATGGGTTAGGTTAAGGCACAACATGGGTTAGGTTAAGGCACAACATGGGTTAGGTTAAGGCACAACATGGGTTAGGTTAAGGCACAACATGGG